>NC_139577.1:23046614-23106614 GCF_946808225.1 Silurus aristotelis | reverse complement strand
CAAGACGTAGTGTGATGTCATCAGGCATTTCTCCTTGTCGCACTACCAGTAAAAACCGTCGCCTGTCGATCAAATGGGGTAATGAAATTCCTTCCTGTACAACGATGTCATCAGGGGGTTATTATTAGCATACAGTTCTGACCAAAGCAATCTGGGCTTTCATCATGTTTACTTTACTGTCTTGTCAAATCAGTTTGATCTTATCTGCATATTTCTGGATTGGAAACAAAATGTGCTTAGCTGGGAGACTTATACAATTTTTTAAATAAATAAATAAATAAAAAGGCCCAACTAACGCTCATTTCTTGTCCTGTATATGGTTCATGTTTAGTTGTTGTTGTTTTTTTAAATAATTTTTCCGAATGCACTTATCGGTTCTGTCACACTTTAGATCCATCCCAAGAACAGGATCAAGATCGTGCTGTCACTGGACCGGGGCTGCGTGTTGCCCCGGATTCGCCGTTAATAGGATTCTTTTAGAGCAGCAGATGGATGGCGGATCTGGCCGGTTTCATCTACTAAAAGAGGGCATAAATCACAGAGTGGGGAGCGGGGACGAAGCCTGGGTTATCACCAGCCGAGCCACCTCACCACAGCCTTGCATTAGAGCATTAGTGAAATTAATTCATCTTTCATAAGAGGTTTGAGCCGTATCCGTGATCTATGATAACAACCAATCTCTCACTACGCCGAGGGCCACGTGTACGAGTGTGTATGAGAGTGTGTGTGTGTAAGCCTGTGAGCTTGTGCGCGTGTGCGTTCGAGGGTAAGGGAGAGTCCCTGTCCAGGCTAGACTACACAAATCTGTGACTTCTAAATAGGATAACATTATCTGGAGTGCTGCTCTTGAGAGCATCACCTGAGATTCATAACACAGCTATGAAACGTACATAAATCAATGCGCAAACTTTCTTTTCTCATCCTTTTTTCCACCCCTCCTCTCGTTTATTCTCTGTGCCAGTCAGTCAGCCTTGCTGTTTTTGTTTTGCTTGTGTTCTGGTAATTATTGCAAACGGTGTAGCAACTGAATCATAGTAATTGGTTTTAGATCATGTGGAAATGTCACATTTGGAGCCAGGGGGAAATACAGAGGGAAGGTACGAGTGTGTGTGCGTGCGTGTGTGAAGGATAAGGAAATTGGAAGAGGCCCGTGAAAGGCCAACTCTGTCTGCTTTTGCATATATTTGCCGGGCCGCACCGCCAGAGCGTGGGTAACTGATGAGCTCCGAGAATCAGCCTGACACACGAGCACCCACGCTCTTTATTACTGTAGCAACCTCACACACAGTCACCACTACACAGGCCAACACATGCACACACACAGGAAGAACCGTGAGCATGGAAAGTCAGAAAAAGCAAAAATATGTATGAATCCCTACATTACAGGAGATTTCTGTAAAATAAGACATGACATGCAGCCATGAAACACCTATTGGCATTGTATACGCTTCCTTGAAAATCTGCATGGAATACGAGGTGAATTTTGAAACATCTGCAAGAAACACCTACATACTGTGGGCTAGAAACACCATATTACTGAACAATTATACAGGAGAACGACATTTCACGATAAATAATTTGATTTATATAAATCATATAGTGCTTTTTAATTTCCCATAGTTTGGCTGCAAACTTTCTATTTATGCACTCAAAATATGCTATTGTTCCTAAAGTAACAACTTCCCCGTGCACTTGCATGGTGGCACGCCACATAAACAGTTCTAAGAAAAATGCACAATTGACTGCATGGTAAAGTTTCTGTGAGGAAATCACTGAAAGGGGTTTCCAGAGTCAGCACTTTGTAACAGTCTAAGGTTAAACTGACACGGGAAAGTCAGAAGAAAGGGTGTTGTGGTTTCTCAAAAGACTGCAGTTTATAACCTGTAGTTTAAGAGGAAAAAAAAACAATACCAAAGAAATGATTTCATGGCTGTTACAAGTGATTCTAGCAATGAAATAAGAAAATTCTTTCGCTCACATTTTACATTACATTACAAATGCATGAAATAAATTAAAAGCACAATGTTTCCTTTGAAATCCCTGGCAACTTGCTGTGGTATTGGTGAAATTTATGATACTTTTGCACATGCAGTTTTTAAATAATAGTCATTTTATCGTGGTAACTTAGAAACTGTGCACCAGGTCGGGCTTCAACAGACCACCCCACCCCATCAGTGATTATTTGCCTGTAACAGCATGTATGGTCAAGGTGACTTATCATATATATACACAGACAATTCTCCAAATGTCTAAAATATTGATAGTTTTACCATAAAGCTTATGTAGTAATTGATCCTAGTATTTATAGTAGTTATTTAGCTCCCTGGTAAATGTGAACAATTAATTTATTTTAAATATATAATGTACTTCATAAGCTTAAAATTCAAAGAGGTATTTTTTTTTATTTTACAGTCACAGTCAGACTTTACTCTATTAGTGTGTTTGATTTAAGGGCAGTCCTGCACTGTAATGGTTGTAAAAATGGAATTATGGCTTTATGGCCATCATTTTCTCCAACTTGGAAACCAGATAATCGCACAAAAGGAATTTGTATGAAATCAAACACTAATGAATGTGAGTAGAACTTGTAGATATGTCAGATGGATACAGGTCACAGTCATAAGGATCACAGATAACATTGTGGTGTCAGCAAGAGGAATAAACACACCTCGGGAAAGTAGTCTTGAGGGAACTTCTCTTTCTCCAGCATGGATGTGCTCTCTAAAGTGTCAGAGTAGATCTCCTTGCCAACCATCTTCTTGAACTTCTTGGCTAGATAAACACAAACACGAGAGCATGGTATTTAATAAGTATCACAGGGCTTTACTTATTGTGAAATTAATCAGAGAGGGAAGTTATGCTGGGGGAAAAGGACAGGGGAAAAAAAAAAAAAAAAAAAAAAAAAAAAAAACATTTTCAGACAACTGCACCACCTACTGGTCTTAAAATGTCTTTTGTTGGGTGAAGGCTAAAACCTGAGCTTGAGGAGTTCACAATGTTAATGTAAGTCTAAAAATGTACTACTTGAAATGCGCGAAAACATCGAAATATGTTGTTATTTAGCATTTAACAAGACACACCCAAATCTAATCAACCTTTTAGTTTAAACGATTGTGAATATGTATAAGCTGCTTTCCATCTCATGAAACATTAAGGAAATCAGTGTGTGAGAGCAATGCAGGACCCTCGAGTCACTCTGGCCTCCTCTCTGTCCTTCACAGGGGGGTGACAGCGGCTAATTCTGACACCCGTGTAATAGCAGAAGCTTTAATTAGTGTGTCCAGAGAGACCCGTAACCTCTGACCTCGATAGCTGATGAGGTCACCTCTAACCATCCAGTATCTCAAACATAATATTAGAGCTGCCTGAAATCTCATGAATTAAATTCTAATATTAATAAGCTTTACGGTTACTTATGGCTGATTCTATCACTGTGGATGGCTTTTTTCCTCCAGTTCATGCTGACCGCACCAGACTAATGGAATGGGTGAGGAGTGTGTGAGGTAGTTTATTTGACATGTAGCTTACCTTTGAAATCAAACTGGTGGATGGTTTTTAAGGATTCATGTACAAAGTAGCAACTTCCTAGTGCCTTCATGAAGGAGTTTAAGAAAGAACAAAAAAAAAGAGGGAGAAAATTAGCACAAGATACAAAATGCATTAATAACTAAAAATAAGAAAGTCCATATAAATAAGTGTATATTATGCATAATTATATGTATATAAATATATAAATGTGTATGTATAAAAAAGAAAAATCCATCATTAAGTCATGTGACACAGAATGAGAGGAAGTGATGACATTTTCCTTCAAAACACTTCCTCCATGTATATCGCGCCACAAAAGGTCCCACGATCCATTTTTTCCATTTGAATAGACAAAACAGGCTCTAATACAAAAAATCCAAGCACCTTTCATTCCCCTTTCTTATGTAACAAGTTCACTGCACCCAAATATGACATGTAAATTATAGATGGACCTGATTCTGTCAAAGTATTCTGAGCCTTTCAAAGCAGCCCGAGTCAGACAGTGTTTAGCATGACCAAAGATTTACTTCAATAGGATTATATTCTTAATTTTACTGAACAATCAGATAGTTTCCCAGCCTGTAGCACCCCAAACAAACTTGGCAAGAAGGAAAGGGAGAAAAAAGGACTTGAGGGATTTGATTCGGTTCACAGTCCACTGGCTGCGTTTTTGCTTTTGGAAGAGCTTTCTCTCTGCATACTCTTCAAGCAGCAGATAAAGCCCGAGAGCAGAGTTCTTCCCTCTCAAGCCTCAATGCAAAGAGCCTGTGCTCTCAATGGTCCTGTAAACCTCTAACACTTCCACAGCACCACAATACAGAGGGGGTCAGAGTATGAGAGGGACTGCCACAGGAGGGGAAGGGTGAGTGTTACATGAGGACCAGGCCAAACAGCTGCAACGGTATGGACCAAGCAGAAGATTGAGGTGATAGACAGAGAACAGAAGCCCAGTGAGATAAAGGAGGTGACGAGAGAGCAGATGAAGGAGCAGACAAGTCTCTGGGTGAGCGGCGGAGCCGTACTCGGCCCTTGCATTATGTATGAGGTCCGCACATCCAGAGATGAAACATTTGCTGATTTGTGGAAAGTGCAAACAAGAGGTCTTGCCCATCTCCCAGACACATAGCATCAGGCTCTTCAACAGAAAACAAGTGTCTCACAAATAACACATGAAAACATGTTCTGTGGGACTTAGACCTGAAAGAAGGTTCTAGATTCTGTCTGTTATTAGATGAATAAAAGACAGACAGACAGAAGCGAGAGCTCAGGTTTCAAACTGCCTCCGTCTCCTTCAATGAATATATAAGCCAGAGAAGGGGTGAGAAATAGTGCATCGTTTTGTGCATAACACACTAGTTGACAAAATAAATAAAAAAAAATGACAAAATGAGTAGAAAAAAGGAAATGAGAGCAGATGCTTGCATACACTGAATGATACAAATACACTATTAAGATTTTACCATGCTGCACTCTGGAATATAAAAAAATGCTTCTTGATTACAAGATGGTATTGGAATAAAAAAATAAAATAAAAGGCTCATTATTCAGTCTGTTCAACTTCAGAAAAACAGTGAAGTAACAACATGATTTGGACCTACAGGAAAGAAATCGGCACATTGCGAGGACACTGTGATCAAAGGTGCACATTTAATGCATGCCGCATGTGTATTGCGATATGTTTTTTTTTTTTTTTAAATGCTTCACAATTTTTCCCTCAATTTAATATTTCTAGTTATATGAAATCTATATTTAAAAAAGGATTGTTTTAATATAAAAATGCAAACGTTGTTGTAGACACAATGATTATTTGTTTTTATATAACACTATGTATTGCTGGAAAAGTATCTTTTTTTAAAGAGAAAATTGTGATATAATACATTTTAAATCAAGTTGATCAGTCAGGTGGTTTATCTTAATTTAAGCATTCAAAGAGAACAGCTTTACTACAACAATACAGAATTCTGTGTTTATTGAGTAGGGACATTTTGCTGGCATGGTTTGTGACCACTTTTCCCATAAAAGAAAGGTCACTGCATGTGGTTTTAGAGAAAATTACTTCTAATATCTATAGCAAAACAAATATCATTCTACCTATATATCAGATTTGTTTCATGAGGACAAAGGGAAAAAAAGAAGGTAAAAGTCCAAATGTGAAATTGTCAGCATTATAATTATATTAAGTGACATTGCATTTTGTATTTCCTCTGCTGTTTTCAAAACCTTTATTATCAAGAGCACTGTTGCATCAATGGACACTTATTAAAGCCTTCACTTAACAATACCATATCGCTCCTTATCTAACCAGAGCGTCCTTGAGTCACATTAACAGGTAAATCAGCAGCAGCTGCCCTCTCCCAGTGGAGCTCAATGCTGCGTTAGTCACTCTTTGTTCTACTGTCACACAAAGCTATAACCAAATAACCTCTCTGAAAGCAATCATCGCTAATGGCATCGTCATGATTACTTTGAGCAAACTTCGATTAATCACCTCTCAAATAAATGGTAAACAATTGCACCCAAGCAGCGGCCCGAGCCATCATAAAAATTCTATACGAGAGTTCTAATAAATATTTAACGTCAGAGTTCAAACCGACTGCCTCGTCCCCCCCCCCCCCCCCCCCTCCTCGCTCCTCCCCTCCTCCTGAGCCAGGGCACTCTTCATGAAGAACCTATTATATTAGCAGGCCACAATTAATCCATTTGTCTTGAGGAATGACAGCCTCAAAATATTAATTGGAGCCAGAGCGCGCTGACAGGAAGTGCTTATCTTTTTTACCCACCGCTTTACAATGACCCGCATCAAGCGTATGTTTGTCACGTCCGGCATTATTGATTACCTGCCAGATTCACTTGAAATAATTAAAAGTATATTTTACATATTTATAAACTGGACTGTCACGATCACTACTTAATTTTCCATTAGTAAAATGCACTCTATTAAACGCACCGGGCAGGCCAGGGAAGGGACGGGAAGGGAAATGAGTAATAGCAGTGATTGTAGACAGAAAGACAATAACTGGGCCATAAAGAGGCAGGTTTTACAGCTGGCCCACGGAAAGTTCTCTCTCACTCTCGTTCTTAGCCACAGGTGAAACGCCATACCACCAGATAAATAACCGAGAGACGAGGTATGATGCAGGTCTGTGACTACTTTACACAAATAGAGCTTTCTAAAATTAACAAAAGTGGGTGGGGTTGTGGTTTAATCATGCTCAGATATAATTATCTAAAACGACTCCTCACAGGTTTCTGCACACTAGTACACTGTACATGCTAAGCTCTGCCAGAGGTATGCACTTACTGAGAGGGGGGAGAGGCTAAAATCTCGTGACCTTTAATGGATTTTCTGCATTCTATTTGAAAAATGAGCCATAAAGCAAACATAAATGTAGTCATTTTTTCACAGAAGTCAAAGTGCTGCTTTTCTTTTTTTTTTGTGCCACCAAGTCTAAATGCAGACACACACTCAAGTGTGATGCTCAAGGGTCAGGAGCTCAGGGCGAGGTTCAGGCTGTTAGTCATGTACAATCATGTCTTTCGTTAGGTCAGTGAGGGAATGCAATATAAAAGCTTTTAAATGGGGGAAAAGTGCGTAGAAGACAAACAGGGCACAAGTGTTGCTCTTTCAGATTAGCACACGTCAGCTGCTCATTTGAGCTAAAAGGTAGTAAATGGCTACTAGCCATAACCTTGAGCAGCACCGTGCCTGCATAGCTAACAATGTATTAACAAAAAGTCTGTAAATTATGCTTAGTATTAACAAAAAAAAGGAGATTATCAAAATAATTTGATTCATTAAGAAAAAATGGGTTGTTGTGTTCAGCATTTTAAAATCAACACCTTTTTTTTCATATTGTACAGTGGAACAGTGTAAAAGTATATATATATATATATATATATATATATATATATATATATATATATATATATATATTCAAAGTGTGTTAAATTCATCTTGACACCAATCATAAAGGCAACATAATAATTTTGATCACACATCTATTCTAAACATATGTATTGCACAGGGAATGTATGACCAGAATCATATTTCACACACACAACCAGGAGTGCAAAGTTTGACACGTTTGAGTCTTCATGTCAAGGGAATGCTTTCCCACACAGACGAGAGCCCCTTAAGGCAGTGATGGATCACTGCTGCATCCGGCCTGCTTGTAAAAATAAGCGCTGGTGACGGAGGAACTTTAAATGAGAGTTTTGTCTGTGTATCCAGTCAGGCCATCCTGCAGCAGATGAATAATAGACAGCATGGCTCAATACTCTGAATACTCAATCAATGAGTGAGGTGCTGTTTGGCAAACATATATGGCTAAGAATTCTAGAGGGGGGAAGCCAAGGGCATCTCGATCTGTATTTCTTCGCTGAAAAGCCACCCTGTTATTGATGCTCTGTCTTTCCTCGTCTTCTGCCTCTCTCTCAGGGTGTTGTGACTGCTAAGGATGACAAACAGCCTGTTTGTGCAGTATTGGAGGTTTGTGCATGGCTCCTCGAGAGGTGCTGGCTCACTCTGGATCCTGAATAACAAGTGCTGCTTCTCTGGGATCCGCGCTCGGCCTGGCTTTGAAGTCTAACTCACTTTTGGCCTGCTTTAGAGACACTTCGACTTTGATCCCTGGTTAAAATTATGTAAGCTCATGTTAGTTACGGTCTGACCTTAAAAGAGCATCATGGCGACTTAATAGCGTATACAGAATAAAGAGGACAAGGTAGTTCAAAAAGACATTAGTCTGTTTAGCTAATAAAGCAACTGGAGGGGAAAAAAGGTCAGAAGAGCTTTCAAGCTGCTACTGTAGCACATTGGGAGTCAAAGTATACTAGAATAGAAGACATTTCCTAAATAGATTTAAACAACTGTATATTATTAAGCAGTCGCTTTCTGGTTAATTCATGTTGTATCATCCTGAATACTGAGTCCCTGCTATACGCAGGCATGAATACTGTACATCAAAGAATGACTTTTTTTGAACCATATAATTTTACACTTTATTAATATCTACAGCTTGCAGATGATTCACAACTTGCAACACTGTTGAATGTTTATTACTCTGATTACATTTGATCAAAAATCTTAAGTACATAGTTTCGACAGCGCTAATAGTTTTGTAGTTGGGATGCCACCTCTTACTTGCATGCGTAAATCTGATTTTCCACCGTCTTCAAATTGCTTAAATCCCACCAGCTAACCCTCAAAGCAACCACCTGTGTTTCATCAATGAAAACTTCACTCATGGCTCAGTAGGAGTTCAGGCACACAGACAGTCAGAGAGACAGAAATACAGATATAGAAATGGAGAGCAGTCTGAAAAAGAGTGCTCCTCTCATTTAGTTAAAACGCTCCCTAAACTCCAATGGCGTGCTTGTATGATTGATCTGCGAACCGCTGATTTTATTTCCCCTCTTTGTGGAAAACGTTATGGATAGGTCTAAACAAGGCGTAATTGGCCAAACCGGCTGGCCACGCAGGACCTGCCAACAATCCAGGCTGCTCCCGAGGTTGGCCGCCCGGCCGGGGAAATATTGTGCATTAATTTCATTTAGTCTCTCCTTCCAACATCCAATGGTACAAGTTAATTAAATTGCTTGTCCATTGTGTTCATCCACTTACAAAGTTAATGATATTGTGCAGGAGGATTAAAGAGCATTTTATAAAGCGTGCAGGATGGGAGCTGGCAGCCTCTACATTGCCCAGTTGAACCCTGTCAGTCGACGAGGCCGGTGGCCTCTGTAATTAGCAGTGAAATGGATGCTTCCATCTGCCAATTTCCTGCCAGGCTCATCCGTCGTACCGAGGACCCTCCAACCTGGCCGCCCGCACGGGTCTAAAGCAATAAAGCCATCTTGCCAATGACATTCAACCAGAACGAATGAGAACGGGGGAAAAAAAATCATAATGCAACTATACATAATGTGAGTCAGACTTATAAGAAGGCATTTTAGAATGCCAGATTTCTTTTTCTTCCCTCCATCACACAGTTTTCTAATGCTCAAAACCAATTAGTTCCTACAGTACTGGTATAGGCCTGTCTAGTTTGAATAATCTCATAGCAAAATTCCTTGTTCAGGTCATTTCACATGATGTTGTATTAAAGCAGGACCAGTTTAGTCCCTTGGGCGAACAATTCACCGAACAAACCGCTGGACAAATCACTCTAAGCTCAGTTTATACTGCAAATTGAAGTACCTGTCAAAATGATGGTATAGACAAGAAAAGTTTGAAATTCTCCTTACTTGCACAAAATACGTTGAGGTTTTAGGTAGAGCATTAACGGTTCTTAAACTGGGGTCAATAAAGCATGGCCTGAGATCTGTGATGTATAATTTAGCCGCTGTTAGTTACAGGAATTCACAATTATTACATTTATTATATTCATTTGTGAGTTCTTATGGTTATTAGGCTGATTACATAAATCAAAACCTCAAGAAAAAAAAAATTGTAAGTTGAAAAGTGCAGGAATAAAATACTAGAATAATAAATGCAAATAATTTTTAAGAAATAGATCTGAATTTATCTGATATTCCAATCCAATGATATTTGGATGCATTAACATTACATTTTCTCTTCACCTAAACTAGGAGAGCCAAAAATAAATAAATATTTATATAAAAAAAAAATAATAATAAATAAAATGTTTTTATATATATATATATATATATATATATATATATATATATATATATATATATATATATATATATATATATATATGCTTCATCTAATGCCATAGCTGAATGTCTGAAGAATCTTTAATCATAATGAAGATACAAATTCATCATTCTAGATAAGATTTTATTAAGGAAACCTCTAATCTATAGCTAGTTTAATTAGCTTTTTCCTTTGTATACACATGGTAGGTACTGCACAAAGTAGTGCCTGAAGAACAAACACACACCATCAGCGAGCCTGCATATACAAACAATATGCTCAGCTCTACAGGTCCTTCGACAAAGAGCGGTCAATGGTTACAGATACCACATACAATACCTATCAGTCATTCCACCCCAGACAGCAATCAACAGTTTCCATATATTAAAAGGACAACTACTTCAGTGAGATATAAGAGCTTGATAGCTCCCTGAAACCTCAATCCTCAAATAAACCAGTGATTTAAGTGGCTGGCATGGTGAATAACCACTCTCTCTAAGTAAATATGAGCCACCGAGCTAATCTCATCATCCCCCAAAAGGCCCCGCATATCTGATGAATATTATCCGCATTATTAGATTTGCCAAAAAAGAAAAATCAAAGGCTGAACAATTGAGGGATCCATTAGTAATTAAAATGACATTACCTCGCTCTCTCTTTGTCCACTTCATATGGCATTGCCAAGGCCATCATTTGATTGTTTCGAATGCAGGGGGATAAAATGCTTTTAATATACTTAGACTCATTAATGTAAATCATATTCCACTATGGATGTCCAATAATTAAAAAGAATATTTCAACTTGTGTCATTTGTTTCTTTTCGAAAGGTATCCTCATTAGATAGATACTTTTAGAAATGACAGGTCTAAAAGGCCATTGATTTTTCTTTATTCTCTGCTTCTGAAAATATTGTTAATGTTGACATCGAATGTTCATCAATCTAGATTATCATGCTATTTAATATGTGGCCTGCTCCTCCGATCGTCCGTTATGCATCTGATTGGATTAGGAGTGTATCAGAGGGAAGGAAAGCTACAGCCTTTTCAGGGAATTAGGAGACATGGATAGGACATGACAGCAAGGTGTCATGTGTAATCAAAATCGAGAAGAAGGAAAGTTGTACTAAGTTGAACCTTGCTGGAATTGCAGTTTTCTATGCAATACGAACATTTGGATCAGTTTTTATATAAACGGCTAATATAGGAAATGCTTGCTTGCTCTTGTTTCTGGGTTTAAAATTTGACAGCCCTTTATCATTGAATAAAAAAATCAAGTCCTGGCAAGACAACAAAACCGACATCAAGAATCTCTGCGTCCTGGTTGACTGCATGTGCACGTTTCCCATCATAACACCACCTTGCAAGAGTAGGAGACAGGAGAGTAGTAAAATACTATCCTAACTAACCTACTAATCAAACTGACCAACCCATGCTTGTATCATTTAATGTAATTTCATTAACAGGTGAACACAGAGAGTTTGCTGTAAAAGCGGTCTGTACCCTCGAACGTGAACATGCCAATATTTTAATATGTAGTAAAATAGAAATAATATATGATTTGTGAATAATGGATCTCACTGTGGTTCACTGGAGTTCGAAAGCTTTAGAAATGGCTTTATAACCTTTTCCAGACTGATAGATCTCGGTTATTTTATTTCTCATTTGTTTCTGAATTTCTTTGGATCTCGGCATGATGTCTAGCTTTTGAGGATCTTTTGGTCTACTTTACTTTGTCAGGCAGGTCCTATTTAAGGGATTTCTTGATTGTGAACAGGTGTGGCAGTAATCAGGCCTGGGTGTGGCTAGAGAAATTAAACTCAGGTGTGATAAACCACAGTTTTAACAGGGGGGCAAACACTTTTTTACACAGGGCCATGTAGTTTTGGATTTTGTTTTCCCCTCAATAATAAACACGTTCATTTAAAAACTGCATGTTGTGTTCACTCGCGTTATCTTTTACTAATATTTAAATTAGCTTGATGATCTGAAACATTAAAGTGGGACAAACATGCAAAAAATCAGAAATCACACCACTGAGATGGCTCTTGATCAATGAGCTGCTTAGGGCTATGGCATGTTTCCATTTAGAAATATCACAAAATCTCCTCTCAGGTGCCACTGTTTATAGTCATATAGCAAAGTCAAATTTTTCTTCAGTTGTACAATAAACTCATAATGTTGAGCAAATGTTTACTTGGGTGTTCGTTGTGTAATATATGACAAAGTATACAGTCTAACACGTTTCTCCAGCTTACTAAAAGGAGCCATGCAAGTGTTCTGATGATTTACACTCATGTTTGGTATAGTAGACGAGCAGGAAATAAAACTATTCATGTGTCGATTTTCTTTATATTAAAAGCATGAATTTATTTAGTCTTCTAACCAGATAACTTTGCCACTTGAGCTGAAACGATTCCTCAAGTAACTCGTGTAATTCGTTAAATGCTAGTCCATTTAAAACTAGAACGTTTCCAAAGTATGGGATCATTTCAAAGTAAAAAAATTAAGAAAACTCCGTACCATGCATTTTTTGAGGTAACTTAAAAACGATTTTATTAATAATTCTTTTTTAATTGTATATTTGTATTTGTATTTTGATGAAATATGGCATCTTAATGTTCTTTATGGGTTTAGTTTTCACAGATGTTCTTGTGCGCCATTTCAACAATAAAAATGTTCATTCTTCGAAAAGGAAACAAATTACTTGTTTTAATAAAGAACAAAATACTTCTTATCCGATTACTCGATTAATAGGTGGAATAATCGGTAGATTACTCGATCACCAAAATAATCGCAGCCCTACTTGCCAAGTACAATCAACAACAAATTATTTCCACAGTGTTTGGTGGTGGTGTGTTAAAATCTTTTTTTTGTTTTGTTTCTTTTTCTGTGCTTTCTGATTTGTTGTTGCGTTTTTGTTTTGTACATCTAAATCTTATCTCGGTCAAAGTACTTATGGCGTAGTCACTGGTAGAAAAGACTAAGGTATAAACTGTACAGAGTATTTGACCTTGGTGACCTGATGTAGGCTGCATTACATAATTACTGTGTGACATTTCAACATGAAACACTTCATTATCAATAACATAAAGTCCACCGTAGAGACAATCATTTGATCTTGGCCACACGATTGACATTACTGGAAGCATCTATTACCTTTCATTTCGGTGCATTCACTACATCTAAAATGCTTTAAGTGAAGATCTTCTACCAAATATCTTCTACTGCAGGTCTGGTAATAAAGTCCTATATGGAGCAGAGGCAAAAATGTCCACTGCTGGTGTGGAAGTGTCTGCTGTAGATTGATTAGCCACCTCTCTGGCACTACCCTGACAGGTCGTAGACTAGGAAGGCGATTGGCAACACAACCACAGGAAGTGCCTTTGATTCAGGCGTTATGTCCTAGTGGCCTTGCAATGACATACTGTCCCCTCCAGTTGTCCAATTCGATACAGCTTTATAGCAGTGGACCACAATAAAATATTCTGCTGAGACATCTTAATGCCATTCATCAGTCTGTTTGGGGGAAAAATTTATCTCGTTTTCTGACACTGTCCTCTCCAATCACACAAGGCTACTCCAAAATGAGCCCACATGGCCCCCTGCACAGTACCACTACATTTATATGGCCACATATTGCTATGCTCAATCAAAACATCAATTGTGGTGCTGTTTGGCTTACAATCCAGGACAAATCAAGCTCCAGGTTTAACGTTTCACCCTCAGGGGACAGAGTATAATCTGTTGCCTTTTTGGAACTGAATTTCCAAGCCTTTAAAGAGTTGGCTAAGAAAAGGTATGGTTTGCACGAGGTTTGTGCCAGCCTTCTTTTCCACAGCTACTGTTAGAGGCGTTTTTGCGACAAAAACAGTGAGCACGGAGCCGTGAAGCTTTACAGGGAGTGCAGAAAAAAGCCGCTCGCTTTCCCTCATCTCCGCTAAGTCCCGGCTCTGGACGGCATTTGCTGCGTCTTTGTCTTTATGTAAAAGTGGATGCCTGCCGATGATGTGTTATGTAAAGTTGGTCGGGCCTGAACAGGATATCCTCCATGCTAGCTTAGTTATACTTCAGTGCATCGGCAGAGAGGACGAGGGAGAAAGAGAGAGGGCATGGGGAGGCTACATTGGCAGTTGGTAGAAAAGGGTTCGCTGATAGAAACTGTGCCATGCAAGAGGGTGGGGCGGTATATAATAATAATAATAGTGATTAATAATAAAAAAAAAAGAGGAGTTTTTGTACGCAGATGTTCTCTTGAATCATAAATAGGAGTTGGTCCTAGCCTTTCAGGGGGTAAAGCCAGGAAATGGACAGAAAGAACAGATAGTGTGGAGGTGGAAATGTCAGGAACGTTTTTTAATAAAAACCCAGTGTTTAGCACCAGCACCTCCCACTTTTATATCTTATATGGAACTCCAATACAACAGCCTTGTTCTGCTGTTTCTCCATTAGTTTAATATATTGTGGAGGTCATAATTTTCTGTTATTATGCTTTCTGCGGTCTCAAATATGTGAAACAAACTAATAAAAAGCTTTCTAATGTCAGGCCAGATTACATACTATCATTTGGGAGGGACAAAGAAATCTATAAGTGTAGATTGTTTCAAATCTTATGAAAGAAATATTTAGCCCATCGTTTATCATTTTCAATGTCTCATGAACTAATATTTAGTTTCCTGACTAATCTGTACCTTTTAGTACACAGTGTACTCACTGTGTGTACACTTTTGGTAATTAAATGAGAAGTAATATATCGACTGTGCAAACATGAAATACTAATTAAAGTAACCACCATTGAGACATAAATGTGTCTATAAGGCTATGCATTTTAAACATTTTATAAAATATTACTGGAATTTTATGGAAGCAGAACAGTGTTTGGACTCGAAAGCTTGAGAGCCTCTTCATTGCTGATCGGCATGAGATTTTTCTGAAAGAATGAACCTGATACATGTCAGAACAAGCGAGGTAAAAGCGCAGGAATGTAATTAGGCTGTTAAAATTAAGGAGCTAAATACAACTAAAAGAAATATAACATCAAATCTAATTACAGAAGCATTTAACGAGGTACTAATTAACATACAAGTAAGGCATTGTGGGCAATGCTGGCACATGAGTTTGCACTGACACGGGGAGCCTTTGTTTGTGATTAAAGTCCACTTGGAAAGCATTAGAATCTGAAATATGGTTATGTTTGCTTGCTGGCTTAATGAGTGGTATTCTCTGTCCAGCACAAGTTCACATGGAGGTTTCCTATTATCTCAGCCAGGTGGCCTGTGAATGACACTCATTCATCTCAATTCCTTCTTTTCGTCTTAGTTGTTCCCTCACTCTCAGGTGCAGTCAATCTTACAGTAAGATACAAATGGTGCTGTTTGCGCTCAGTCACACGGCTTACCATCCGAGCACACTTTAGCCTTACGCTGATAAAGGCTCTCATTCACGCAACGCCACTGCCTCTAAATTTCAGCAAATTCTTCCATACAAAGCACAAAATACTGTGTAGCAGTTTTTTTTTAACCATAAAATCTCACCTATCACCAATAATGCAGTATATCAGCTCCTATCTGACCCTTTTATTAGCATCCTTTATGAGCAAACTCGGTCTTATGATCCTCATAACCAGAAAAGCACTCTCTATAATCTTGAATATATGCTGTATTAATTTCCTTGAAAAAAATCAATTGAAAGAGGTCCAAGCGAGAGAAGAAGGAGCTCGTTATGGGTCTCTTTGATGCGATCCTCCCTTATTAGGAGCATCTAGTTCATTTACAAGATACACTTTGCTGCTGTTAGGACAGGGTGCACGACAAAGTCATTGTTCATTCCTCCTGATTCGAAGTTAAGAGCCACTTAAAAGCAATTGCTCTGCGAACATTTACAAAGTTAGAAAACGAGTGGCTAAAACCGTTCCAGTGATTTGCTGTGCTTTTATCTTCGAATAACCATGGCGGGAAAGCATGTAAATCTAATCAGTTCTTGCAGAGACTTGTAAAGAAGATGCGTCATGAGAACATTTTCAGCTCGTTTGAGTAAAGCAGACTTTTTCGAATACCAAGCCTGAGCAAAGATACATTGTTAGGGTCAGTAGGAAATGATAAAAAATATGCTATATCGTGACAATGTAGTATTATCTCAGCCTACATTTTAGTTCAATAACATCATTGCAACACAAGAATAAAAAGATGCAGAGGCAGAACTTGAAAATCAATCATAGAATGAAGCCATCAATTAATCCAGTAGCTAGAGGGCCATGTAGAGGGCCATACGACTGAATGAGAGCGGGGAAACAGTCAAGTCTAGTATGGGATTAGAAATCGAAGGCACAATACCTGCTAATTCGATTAAGTGCTTGCCGTGAGTAGTGCCTGTGGTTATGGGTTGATGTAAATGCATAGCCAGTTGAGTAAACATTGCACGGGCATTAGAATAAGGTGATTTTATAAGTGAGGAGAATGAAAGGGCCCACATAAACCCCTGCCAAGTCCATTATGGGTATTGAAGTCATCCTACAATCCAACAGCACAAGGTTCTGATGCCAGAGAAGTAAGATGGTGGTGGTCAGGGTGCATTTCATCCCTGAAATGGTTCCACCTTTAGGGCACCACTGCGCAGGTATTATTACAAAATGCGATATAGAGATAAAAACAGAAGATGAAGAGTCCACTTAACTCCCACTTAAACAAATACATCTCTTTAAAGAAAATAAAATGCAACAAGAACAAGACATTAAAAAACGGGGGCAATGTGAAAACATCATGTTGATTTTATTTGCAATTTTAAGAAGGTATGGCATCTAAGAATGGAACTGAATGCAAATAGAATAAAAAGAATATGTTTGTTAAATAGATACAACCTTGCGTGTCTCAGTGAAAATATCCGGATCTGGAGCAAAGGATAGGATTAAAGATTTTAAAAATAAATAAAAAAATAAATAAAATAAATAAATAAATAAAAAGATTTAAGAATCAAACATTGAGTGGGTTTTTTTAAGATGTTTTTTCAAACTTTTATCATTCAGCTTTTGATGAATTTCCAATATACTCTTGTATTTGTTATCTTCGGACACTTTATATCTTGTTGTAAAAGTGCTTCTGGGCAAGTTCTATTGTGTGAAATGTGCTTTATAAATAACGTTTGATTTGTCGTGTCTTGAATCTTAGCAACTGCCTGGTTTGGGAATGTTACAGTTTAATTCAGGCTGCGAGATTACTTATATTTTAAGGAGAAGTAGCCGCAACTGAATTTGACTGAAAATAACGCAGACGGTGCGAACGACGGAAATAAATAAATAAATAAAAAACGCTGGTCATGCACATCTCCAACTGAGATCAATAGTGAAACTGATCTGAGGTTAAGAAATTGTCACCTATTGTATTTGCAGTACAGCCATTTCTATATTCAAATGTAATAATGAACAAATAAACAAAAAACTAATTAATTCAGGTTTATGAAGCAAAGGTTGTTTCCAAATACAGAATCAATGTCTGTAGATTTGAAGGTTTAAAACAAACATACTAAGCAAAAGATACTAAGATACAGAGAACGCGTTGAAACGATAACTTTGCTATCAATTGTAAATATTAAGTAAGAAAATCTAATATATCCTCGAAGACAATTAGCTGCTCTTGTGTGTATTCTCAGTAAATGTATGGAAGGTCACTAGCTCTAGATATAATTAGAGCGTGTCGGTCAAAAAGAGAAGAAAAAGAAATCATTGTTTCTCTTACCTACTAAGAAATGAGAAATGGATGGGATTTAAAAATAACGATTTATCCGTGCTATTAAACACGCGTACGTGACATATCGCCAACCAGCTTTGCCCGGGCCTCATGGGAGAGCTCTGCTTCCTCGCCTTGGAAACACGAGCACCCGATAAGAGAAAAATGAGAGGAAACTATTGAGGGAAACACACTTGTCCTCAGTTCACAATGTTGGGATTAGGGGCTGATGGCTCCCTGAAGATTCCTCCTCCTCTGACACATGGGCCACCTGTTCAGGTCTGTGTGCGGTGTGTGAGTGTGTGTCTGTGGCAATATATATATATACACTTTAGCAGTGAAAAGGTCAGGCCAGCAGGATGAGACGGGCAAACACGACCGTGCAAGACCTGGAGTCCGTGGATGAATCACATGAGACCTGGTGCATGGCAGTGAATGAGTAACCCAAACCCCATTATTCCCCTCTTCTTCGGCAGAGCCTCAGATTCATGCTGCTGCATGCTACCAGTTCATTAGCACGAAATATCATTCTTATCCTGACGGGCCTCTGGAGGCCCCAAGAGGCCCCACAAACCGTGTTTAATTCCGCATCATCTGCTCCACCGAGGGCCTTAATATAGGCCTGTGTGATCAATACTATATCACTGTAAATTAAAATGACAATTTAAAAGTAATTAAGCTGCTCGATGCTCCGTTCGAATGTCATTATTTGCGCAAGAGGGGGAGCCGAGGCTGCCGCACATGCTGTGAAGTGTGCGCGCGGGTGTGTACGTGAAGTGGGCTGCTTACTCAAATATATTAAGTGGTGCTACGCTATCTGTTCCCAAGACTGCTGGAAACGATATGACTGAGGTCTTAACAATAGCAGATGAAGTCTCCACCTATGACACACCGAGGTACCTCAGGAGGATAACCCAATCACGGCAATCTGATTTAGAGCTCCAAACCCAATTAGAGTAGTGCCGGATGAGAAGTGACACAGAGAGAGCATACAAAATAGCCACAGTTGAAAGAGAAAGCAGTTTTTCTACACTCAAAGAAGTAAATGTGGACAATAAAAATTTTAAAAATGGGATTATGTATTAAATAACAGTCACTAGTAATTAATGTTATAGACCATGATGGTAAAAGAAATGGTCTGTGGTTATATAGAGAACAATTAGGTTTTTTTTCTTTACTCCTACTAAAAAATACTCCTATTATACAGATCTATATATCCAAGTTTGACTATGATAGCAGTAAGACAGAAGGATCATTTTAAACACCCCAGATGAAAATTCACATATTACAGCAGCACACAGAGTGAAAAGTATACTAATGCAATTTCCATAATAGACGACGGCAAAAGAAGCATAAAAGCATATAAAAAGAAACAGATATGGTGTTTACAGATACAGTGAGGGTGTGATGTGGTAATACAGTATAGTGTTTTGTGTAAATATTGCTAATACACTAGTGCAGTTAAGTGGAAACATTATCAAAGTAAACATTGCATGTGGTGTAGCAGTAGAAGTGGAAATGGCATTAAGGTGGCAGTGCATGTGGTTGTTAACAGTGGACGCAGTTTCAAATATTGCTTGATGAGTAAATCTGACTGGCTCCATGTTGTGTTATACAGTGTTATACAGTGTAAGTTAACAATAACAGTAATATAAAAATAAAAAAAAACAATAAGAAAGGATAAACCAGGCTCTTTCAGGGACATCCACCCACACACACACAATTACACACTGCATACACAACCAGAACACCAGAGCCATGTTATGAAGTGCACTTATGGCATTACATCTGCCCCATAAACCTTTTCTCTTACCCCTTAAATGACCCAGAAGGTTTGGTGTAAAAAGTTGCAAGTCGTATTATATAGCAACACTTAAGGTTTTAGAGCTTTTTCTTATTGTTATTCTATATTCATAACCCGAGTGGTCCATAGAACGTCAACCTGGTTCGCCTAAAAATGCTTAAAAAGCCAGAAAGAGAGAGCACATTTATACAATTAATCTGAAAAATCTATCTTCTAAATTTATTAAAATTTAAACAAAGAATCACACTAACTGGTGTTGGGGTAAATAAGTATTACCAGGTTATTGGATCATTTCAAATCTACATTAAGTCACTGCTTGGCCTCGACCTCCAGGCTAGCATTTAATGGCTAATAGTCCATATGTATAACATTGCCTCTAGTGATCTGAGATCTGATTTTTATTTTTTTTACACTTGCTACATGACTCTCTTTGTTCAGGGAACTGCTGTCCACACTTGAGAGCTCTTCATCGAGCACTAAAACACATTGTCTTAATGAATTATTAAATGTGAGTCAATACTGAATAAATAAAAAAAACAAAAGGCACGTGTCGGGTATTTAATTTGCAGAGGTGGCAGAGCGCATACGCTTATTACTGTCAAGGGGTTCAGCTCTATCCCACGTGGGTATTTTTTCCTCTTTCTTTCTGCATGCTCTTCTAAACACAGAGTCGATCCGTCACAGGAGCTGTTGACTTGAGTTTCTGCAGTCAAACGTATTAATTATCAGCTTGTTCTCAGCCCCAGTGGTGACGAGAGAGGACTCTTAATCAATGCTCATTGTCACAGCGACTTTTTATATAGTTATTTAGAAACTGCTATGAAGGGAGGAATAAAAACTTTTTCCAAAAAAAGTGTTTAAAAAAAAAAAAAAGGAAAGAAAAAAAAACCCTACTTGCTGTTTTTAATTGAGTTAAGTAAAACACTGCCACAGGTTAACTACATGGTTTTAGTGCCTAATATTTGCCAATCCTTTACATGACATCCAGGTATTGAGGTTAATGTTCTCATTAGAAGAAATGAAAGCATATGAAACAACACTAGTACATAGTTAATGGCCACCATGACCTAGGACCCATGGCGAGCATTCGTCTTACGCGTTCATTAAGGCACAAACATAATATTTATACACAGTATACATTCATGCCTATTAAATTCTCAAGGTAAGGCAGCATTTAAGCAGTTTATGCCACATTAAAAATGCTGATGGAGCACGGACATATATTCATAAACATTCACTGCAGTTATTAAAAAAAAAAATTATATATATATATATATATATATATATATATATATATATAATTTTAAATTAATAAATAAATGTCCAAGGCCACGCCCCACCACCCACCTCCCAGAGATCTGCCAACTCAAGGGTAAGCAAAGTCAGTTCAATATAATTAAAGCAAGCCTTTTAGAGGACATAACAATTTTAAAGGCATCTGTGTATACATGCACACCTTTATATCTTTGCTCATACAGCCTTGCCAAGGACATTGGCAAAAAAATAATAATAATTAAATGCGTTCAAAATGCAACCACAGAACGAGTGGGGGTGTATAGATGGCATACATTAAATCACAAAGTTTGAATCAATAAATGACTCTGACAACAGGAGAGGACATGCAGAGCAGGTTTCACTTGATCATTTACTTGACCATCTTGTCTTTTTTGCGTTGGATTAAGTTTATTAAAACTCTATCTTCTAGTGACTGTTGAAGTAAATAGTTCTCTTAAATAGTTATATGGACCCAGATAGGCCCATTCTAATGTTTTAAATAATCTTTATATATTTTATCAGACAGCCTCGGCATTAGAGAAGCTGAGCCTTGGGGAGATTCGAGGTTAGAGGCTGGCAGAACTAGACGTGGGATGATCAGATGGGCTGTGGTGTTTTGGGCTGCTATCCTTTAAAGTAAGTTTGAGTAATTAATCGGCCCTTATGAAGTCAAGATTCAGTAAATCTGACTAGTCATTGGTAATTAGGTTTAAGTTCATCAGTCTCGAAACTTCAGAATTGATTATGCTGGGTCTCTTGAGTTACAGGACTGACATGAGCAGATGAGATCCCACTGTTGCATGTGTGTGAGGAACAGCTTCTATATTATCTCATTTGGACATAAGACTTAAGTTGCAGCTACAGAAGGCCTTAGTAGCCAGGTATGAGTTCATCAGACAGACTGTAGAGTTAATCAGATCGTGTCAGCTGTATAAAAAAGTTAATCAATGTGACTCACTAGAAGCAGTTCTAAGCTGACCAGACTGGCTCTCTCTAGCTTTAGCAAAAGGCTTAGGTAATCAGACTGTAGTATATATCAGCTGATCAGCCTGCAGTGTTATCAGAGTTAAAAAATGGAGAGATGCTGGCCTGAGATCTACACTGGATTTGTGAGCAGCTCTAATGTTGCCAGCTGCTGAGATATGCTTTGCTTTTCATATGACGAACACCTGGAGTGTCAGAAGAATGGTCATGTGGGCTGGCCATGCTCCCAAAAAGCATAATCTCCTTCATCGAGACAGAGAAAAGTGCATGACTTGAAGTGTTGATGGGGCAGCAGCACTCACAATGGGATGACAATTCTTACAAATGCATCTAGAAGGGATGAAAAAACATGGTTTTGTATGACCTGTGCATGTGAGTGTGAAAGGGTGAAGCTCTCTCTGTGTGTGTGTGTGTGTGTGTGTGTGTGTGTGTGTGTGTGTGTGTGTGTGTGTGTGTGTGTGTGTGTGTGTGTGAGTTTCTGTGTGAGAGAGAGAGAGAGAGAGAGAGAAAGAGAGAGAGAGAGAGAGAGAGAGAGAGAGAGAGAGAGAGAGAGAGAGAGAGAGAGAGAGAGAGAGAGAGAGAGAGAGAGACTGTTTTAGAAAGCTCCCATTGGAAGGCAGTCTTTTTTTTCCTCCAGAGAGCATGAGTGTGAGAGGCTATAATAGCAGGGAGATTATGGAAATTAAACCAGAGAGATTAGCTAATGGGAATATAATAGGCCTGGGAGCCTGGGTCAAACCATACTAGCCTCAGCATGCAAATGAAGATGAGTTGGAATCAATACGCTTTGGGAAAATGAAGGGACAGTTCAGAGTAAAACCCTTAGACTCGTATCAAACCACTGCATAGCAGATCATATTCAGGACATACATGCTCTGTATTTTATGCACAATTGTGTACAGATTTCCGATAGACCTTATAGACACAATATTTGGCCTCATTTGTACTTATTTATAAATACCAACACCTGCAAAACTCACTGGAATCAGGTCGTGTTTGGCGAGACAATGCTGTATTGACATTTATAGCAAATCTGGTTGGAATTCAAATTGGCACCAGAGATATTTCAACACAAAGGTTATTGGAAATGCTTGTTGTCAGCCTATAACACATGTTTGGAAAATATTTCAAATCCAGTCCGATACTTAACACAGGATTTCAGATCAGAAACAGCCCTAATACTAACCTCCATGTTTTCCCATATGTTTTACCATATGTTACACATAATTCTTTCAAAAGGCAGTGCATGTCCTCTTTACACAGTTCTAAATGCCATGACTTTCAAACAGACTACACATGATATTGACTCATTCAGTACTTCCAAGGATTTCAACTAGTTTGAACAATATTTGTCCAAAACACATAATTGCTTGCTAACGACAACTAAATTGAAATAACAGCCAGTTAGCAGGTTTTTTTCATTGCAGCTTTAAAACCTTTACACAAGTCCAATCCAAAATAATTCCTTATATCCTTCCCACAATTATTTTAATAATTTGTGCATTTCCTTTTGCAACTCGACACTACTGTTCAACTGTACTCCCACTGCTTAGCCTCCACTTGTTCCCTCTTATTCTCATTCCAACCAGCATATCAGGCCCATCCATCAGTAGCCCAGCGTAGGACACCTCCTGCCTGCTCAGAAATGCATGAAGCCTGCAATAAAATTAACCTTGTGGCAATTGTTTTCTCACAAGTTTGATGGTCCGGAGACAGCTCATCTGTTAGTGAAGGGATGTGTGTGTGTGTGTGTGTGTGTGTATATATATATATATATATATATATATATATATATATATATATATATATATATATATATATATATATATATATATATAAAGCACAGGCCTCATAGCCAGGCTAGTATGGGATTATTGAGTTGCGACCCAAACAATCAGCAAAGTGAGAAGACAAATAACAAGGCATATATCTGAATGGTTATTCAGCCGTGTGAAACAAAGGCTAAAAATGGCACTGCTGGACAATTGAGGCATCTTAATTGGCCATTTGTTCTCATGAAAACTCTTACTTAGAAAAACCAGAGCTACACTTCATGGACATAATATGAAGTTTGATGAATTCTTAAAAAAAATAAATAAATAAATAAAAAAAATAAAAAAAATAAAGCTAATGAATATCATACTGTAGGAGCATCGTTAAAACAAAAGCACTGCTAATACTTCACAATAATGGCACAAAATATAGAAATTTATTTCGCTTAAAAATGAAAATCAACAATATTATTAGCTGTAACTATTTGTCCAATTTAAAAGCAAATAGTATTATATACATGTGGAAATCTGTGAATCTTAATTAGACCAGTCAATAAATCTTAAGTGAATACAAAGATGATTAATAAAATAGTAAACAATTAAACACTTGGTTTGAAAAGCATAAAACTTAGAATCAAGCTGCACTAACATTGCAGTTGCAATTGAGAAATGGAAAAATGGAGAAGGGAGAAAAATGACCTTAAATCTTTAAACCTTAAATAAATAATAATAAATAAATAAATAAATAAATAAATAAATAAATAAATAAATAAATAAATAAATAAATAAATAAGCTCAGACCATTATTATAATACATCCCTCAACACTTCATAAATAATCTATAAACAGTCACATTTAATTACACTTCATTTAAAGTATATATAAACTAAAAAAACATTTATATATATATATGTATATATAAAGCATTTGGTACACCAAGACATAGTTTATTGATTTGATTTGGATACAGTGAGTGATCCAGGAATGGGTCAGTGTTATAAAATGTTCCAGCCTTCTTTATTCTAAACATTAGCAATATTATGTAAGGAGCAAAGATATCTGGTTACTCAATGTTGCAGCTCAATTAACCCCAGATTGTTATTTTTTTCTATATTACCAGTCATGAAACCAATTAAGCAAAAACCTATGTTTGAAATAGCATGTCACTTTACTTGTTCCTGTTATCACATTTTATAGCAGCTATTACATTCCTGCTCCAGCCTCTCTTTTTTTTTTATGCTAAAAAAACAAACAAAAAAAAACCCAAAATAAAAGCGTTTCAGCTATACCAGGTATAAACATTTGTTTCTCTTTGGCCACTCTTTATTTTCTGTTTCTCACTCTTTATTAAAAAAATAAATAAATTAAAAAAAATAAAAAAAAAGCTTTACCCCTTAATGTTACAAAGTGCTCACACTGGAGACTCCTTCCATGAATTCCAAATAAACCTCTCTTGCAAATGAGTGTCTGTCTCTGTTACCTCAGACACAAAATAGTATGAAAAACGTGTTAATAAAAAAAAGAAATCAGAAAAAAAGACAATTAACCAACACCTACTGACCAATCAGCATTAATAAATAAGCAAAAAACTGTAGCATAAATCATCATATTTTTCACGTGAGTTTGACCTACATAACCCGAGAAGGAAATCAAACCGTACTTTACACATTACATTACAGATACATTTACTACATATACACAACAAAACATCTCATGTTCATTCGGGACAACATTCACTGTCGAGTGCCAACGTGTGCTTGTGCTGAGAGAGGCGGAGATCTACATGACGCATCCTAATATTTAACCACACTACAGACGCCGCTGCTGCAGCCTGACCTACTGCCATCAGATAGAGATTGAAAGATGTCCCATGTGTGAGTGTGTGTGTGTAAGTAGTGTTGGTGAAGACAGAAAGATGGGGGTAGGGCTGGGAAAAAAAAAAATCCTTCAGTGGGTGTTTATTTGCTCTCAACACCTACTAAGCGATCAATATTTTTAATTTGGGACCGAGTTATTATTTTTCACATCACTGGGCTGGGGAGCAGAGTAAAGTGGCTCATATTTTAGCGTTAAAAAGATCGATATGACAGGCTCACCTTCACTGGGCTGCATGCTCTCTCACTCTCTCTCTCTCTCTCTCTCTCTCTCTCTCTCTCTCTACACACACACACACACACACACACACACACACACACACACACACACACACACACACACACACACAGAGGACTCACACCAAGGGCCATGCACCATAATGTACACAGAGCAGCAGGCCCCCACATGATCCAATCACATCATTATCTGTGTCTGGACAACACGTAACACACACACACACACACACACACACACACACACACACACACACACACACACACACACACACACACACACACCTGATTTACTTCTCACCCTATATCCTGATGCCCCCACTAAACTAATCCAACCATATACACACCACTTTATCAGCCTGGTTTTATGAGGCCCCTGGCTCCATACTTGTGTTGCGAGGGGGTGGGGGTGGGGGGCTGGGGGGAGGGCTGAGAGGGAAAACACACATAAGTGGACGTTATGGGCTCATTGATGCGATAGTGCCGAGGAGAGCGTGAACTCAGATTCCACAGATTAGGCTCGCTATAATAAAGGCATTTGTTTTCCGCCCCTCTGTACAATCTATTAATTGTGTGTATATTTGAGTCGAAATTTTTTCAAGTGAACCCCAGCCTGCCTTATCCCCTTAATAATTCACTTCTGATGGCAGACTCATCGATTGGCGCTCAACATATGTCTGGGGAGAGAGTGTACGCGTGTGCGTGCACGTGTGTGTGTGTGTGTGTGTCGGCCTGAGTGGATGTGTGTGCTGTGTATTTGCACTCCTGAAAGCTTGACTGATGGCCTCGGAGAGTTATGGTGCTACAATATTGCTCCACTGACATCTCCTCCATTCAAATAGCCTCAGCGTGCTCGCTACCTTGCACCAAATGAGAGCCTATGGAATTAGTTTGCCATATTTTAACCTGGTTATGCATGCGCCACTGTTCTGACAAAAGGAGGAGATTGTGTGCGGGTGGCTAGTGGCACTACGCTGTACAGTCGGCACACAGCTTCCTCATGGCCTTACCACCGTGACCTCAACTCAAATAACAAAATGATTAAGAGCTCTCTGCATGTGTGGAAACTTACAATTCAAAAGAATTGACAAACCGTTCTAGTGCCACCTACTCTATTGGAACTACATGAATTATTTTTGAAAGTAAAAGTAAGACTTAAAGCAGCCCTGTTCTAAACATGGAGGGTGCTGTTTTCAGACCCGGAAAGATCTAAACAACATGTCTGAATTGAAAAAGCTAGCAAATTAAATTGCATTGCAATGTGGTGAATAAACAACAACTTCTGATATCTTCATATTCCGAAACAGTAAGGGTCGAAACCAATCCCAGGATATATGATGCCCCCTTTACAAGACATCAGATAAACACAGGGCACCAGACGCACACAAATGCACACTTGTTGACGTTTCCAGGCAATTTAGACTCTAATATTTTTGTGTGGTTGGCAGCTCATTATAGATTATTACAAACAGCAATTTCAAGGCAATATGGACTTTATGTAACTGGGACTATGTCATTAATGTCATTAAAAAAGAGGGAAATTAAGCTAATGAAGATGCATTAGAAGATAAACCCATCTCGGAGGAAGAGTTTGTACGATTGTACGATGCCAACAGGTCCATTAACTTGGATCGTTATGAGCGGAGTCGGACATGTCGTCAGAGAAATGGATTGCATTATAAATGTCTTTGATCAAATCGCTCTAAATTCTTTGGAGGAGTAGTGCAATTATCTTGAAAACATGAAATAAGTTTAGCTAAACATTTTTGCCAGGATATTAAACTTTTTTTGTTGTAGAATCACAGGCCATAAACGCACAAAATCCCTGAAAATGGTCCTCGCTACAATAATGGCAAGAATTTTATACTGTAGTAAAATACTTAATTATATAACATAAAAAAACAACAAACCTAATGTTTGGGTGAGTTAAAATAAGACAGAGAAGAGTGAGTGAGATTAGCAAACTGCTTCAGGTCTTCGTGGCATCACTGCATATACCACTATCCTCTCTCAGCTAAGTGTGTGCAGCTTGCTGCTCAGGACACTGACACTTTTGGCCTTCAGCCATTACTGAGATAAAGTTTCAAGGCCTGACAAAGTGTCTTTTTCTCGCTGTCTTGATAGCATCTGCTGCTGTAACACAAATGTTTCAGCAGCCCAAACACAGCTCACCCGTGGGAGATGACATGCCTGGGTTCACTCGGAACAGAGAATACACTCCAATAGCGTACTATACACTTCCATGAAAGGCTTGGACTGATTAACACTGTAAGAACTGCAATCATCTACAATCGCAAGTTTTTACAATCGTCAGGTTTTAATATCCGGAAAGAATTTACAGGCACAAATACACAAAATGCTAAAACAGTATTTAAATTCTATCAGTATTTACTGATAACCTGCCTAATCTGAAGGTCGGTGTAATCCCGTTCCCCGAGGAAATGTCAAATTCCGTCGCAAATCAGACAAGACACTGGGACAGATTGCGCTGTCACACAGAGCTGATCCGTGTCACCGTTCAAGCCTCACAATTCCTGTCACATGATAATGTCTCATTTGCGCTCCGATTCAGCCGTCTCTTATCTGCTGGCTGAGAATGAAGACGGACAGATTTCCAATTAAAATGTCTGGCAGAGACAAAGGCCTTAAAGAGCTATGGCCTGCTTTACTGCGAGACACGTAGGCTGGTTTAAACCCATGTAACGGGTCACGCAGATATACGGAAAGACACGGACACATACGGTGGTGATAAGAGGCAGACATTAGTGCACATCATTACCCATGGAGCTCTGGGGCCCAGGGGCAGAGGTGGATAATAAATATTAATAGAGTGGAACGTGGTTGACGGCAAGCAACGCGATTCGCTCGTCTTTTCCTAATTGACATTTTACCTGCTGTATACCTTAACTAGGCTGTAAAACAGCAAGCCCTGTCACTCACAGCTCACAATCCTCTCCTTTCACTGGTAGGAAATAACACAGACCAGAACAAGGGAATAACCTGAAACACATTTTTGTAATTAAAATAAAAGCTTGCAGAAAAATGTGACTGAATCCAAAAGACTGATCTTACCAGATCCTGTGCAAATCTTTCTGACCAGAAAAGCAACTACTGATCTTTTTTTCCCCCCAGATTAACTGATTAACAACAGTACTGACATTTCTTTGACTATGCATCATGTCAATTTATTACACGCTTATGTAGACCACTTTTAATCAGACATTTCCCATTTTTCAAATATTGTAAAAGTCCCCAAAAATAAATTGTTATTGTATGTCTTGGATATTTATTATGCAACATTCTGCTTTGTTTCTCAGCTCCTATTTAAATGTAAGCAAATATCTGATATTATTCAGAGGCCATATTGAACCAAAGGCCACATTTTTCTCACCACTAATCTATTTTGATCAGACGACGGTGACGACGGTGGATTTGATCTAAAAATGGATCAGAAGGATTTACATGGGTTTCTTGTAGAGTCCATGCCAGCTTGGTGAACGAAGCAAAAAGGAGACGTACCAAATACTAAGAAACTCTGAATTTCATGTAAAAAAAAAATGTTTTCAATAAATAAAAAATAAATTAAAAGCTGTTGTCAATTATATCATTTGTAATGAAATTTGTTGTATTAATAATAGATAATAATATATAATAATTAATAGGATGGAAAATATAAACGTTTTTTTTTTTTTTACTAGTGCTCAGATGCCACTGTATGTTTACTGGTTCCATACACCTTTTTCTCAGTATATTGTGTGTGACTAATGACCCTTTAGTGCAGACTCTTTCCTGCATTTCAAGCCTTGTTTTAATTCTCCCTAGTTTAATTACAATTACAGTCTAATACCCGCCGACTGACTTAAAAAAAAAAAAAAAAAAAAAAAACAGCGCTAAAATTTTATTTCCTCATGTTTGCATGAGGTGAATCGTTGTCAGTGTGATGGATCAAATCCAACCCTTTGGGTTTGGCTCAGACCTGAGAATCGAATCCCTGCATGTTCCATATGAACTGAAAGCAATATGACTTGATGACTTGGCTCTCAACATACAGTGCATTTAAATATCTTTTTCTGAACGTTAAACGCATTTTATTAGGCACAGCTTATCGATGCTAATGTATTGAAAATGATGTTTGATTACTTACAAGCTAATTGATTCTAAATAGCATATACTTGCTTCACTATGAAATGAAGCGATGCAGTGCATGCCACAGCGTTTTTCTAATTAGTCATCTTGTTGCCACACTATTTCTAACCAAAAAATATCCTTCCGAAAATCATGAAGTGAACGTTCGCAAATGAAGTAGGATGGTGCGTCTCCAAAATGCTTTGTTTCTACACATTTTGATTTTACTCCTCTTAAGATGTTCTGGCGAAACACACACATGCCGAGTCGCTTCATATATATATATATATATATATATATATATATATATATATATATATATATACACAAATATTTATATAAATATTTATATATATATAAAATTGATGCATCTTCAAACATTATCTGCAACTGTATGAGTAATGATCCTAGTATTTGAATATTGGCTGATAACAGCTTATTATTTTCTTAGTTATTGGTTTCTGGCTGGAACTGTTTGGGGGGAAAAAAGTATACTAATCAGCTGGAACTCTGCACATCCTCCATGAAGGAAAAGCTAGATGTATAAAATCATTTCATATTGCACACCTGGGGCTCTTCTCCTTCACATCAAATTCATGGCAAATGGTCCTACACTAATGTTCAATAAAATAATTCACATAAATATACACATAAAAATACAAAAAACACTATTGTAATGGGATGTATATTTTTCCTGGAAGTGAAAAATAAAGCTATTGAATAAAGTGTATAGATGTGTACACAATAACCAGGCCGCTTTCATATTTTCATGTGTATACATTCATGCTTGGAGAAAATGTTTTGATGTTTCAAGACAAATCTCGACTAATGTCCTCTTTTTAATTTTTGTATTTATTTTTTAATTTTTTTTTATACTTTTATCATAATTAAGCATTACATCTATTACAGATCATTCCACAAGAATTATTAAGTGTAGTAATAAAAGATTATTAAAAAAATTTTTTTATTTAGCACGCAATAAAACGACAAATGTTGATGGGATGATGATTTGGATGATGTTGATGGGATGATGTTTTTTTTTTATATATATATATATATTAATTTAACATTCATGTAACGAGTCAGAGCTTTTTATAAGTTGACTTCAGGACAAAAGACTTTAAGATCTGCTGTTATAAAAAAATTCCATTATCTGGAAATTGACAGCTTGACCAGACAACAAACAATTACTCTCGAATGAAAAATCGAACGAGGGAAAAACAAACAGCACATTGTCACAACTAAATGGCACATGCTTTGTATGAATGGACTATCAAGGGGTTTTATTGACTGTGGGATACACTGGAAATGTTCTCATTGTTGAGCCGCTATACTGTGATCGCTTTGCAGCATGTAGTGAATACAGTGTAACGATGGATTCAGCCTGACATGAAAAAACTGCATGCCTTTATTTAATTACAAAAAATGACCCTCATGACACTATTATTGTGTATGACACAACTTTTGTGTTACAGATGTGTTAATTATTTGTGTGTACTTCACCAAAAGTGCTTATGCGTTAGGGGGGTTAAGAAAAAAAAAAAGCTGAAATTATTATTAGCAGTGTGCTGCCATCTTGTGGACATGTTGTGCAACTGCATTAATTCTAATCCAAATCATCTTCTTTCGGCTGCTCCCATTAGGGGTCGCCACAGCGGATCACCCGTCTCCATATTACCCCTGTCCTCTACATCTGCCTCTTTCAAACCTACTACCTGCATGTCTTCCCTCACCACATACATAAACCTCCTTCTTGGCCTTTCTCTTTTCCTCCTTTCTGGTGGCTCCATTCTCAGCATTCTCCTACCGATATACCCTAATGTCCCTCCTCTGCACATGTCCAAACCATCTCAATCTCGCCTCTCTCACTTTCTCCCTAAATGTCCTACATGCGCTGTCCCTCTAATAAACTTGTTTCTAATCCTGTCCATCGTCGTCACTCCCAATGAAAACCTCAACATCTTCGGCTCTGCTACCTCCAGCTCCACCTCCTGTCTTTAAGTCAATGCCTCTAAAACTTACATCATCACATGTCTTACCACAGTCCTATAAACTTTTCCTTTCACTCTTGCAAAAACCCTTCTATAACAAATCTCTCATGCCACTCTTCTCCACCCACTCCACCCTGCCTGCACACTTTTCTAACACACTCTTCATTACTTTGCACTGTTGACCCCAGGTACCTGAACTCCTCCACCTTTACCACCTCTTCTCCCTGTAACCACGCCACTCTACTGCCCTCCCTCTCATTTAAACACATGTACTCTGTCTAACTCCTACTGACTTTCATTCCCCTTCTGTCCAGCGCATATACTTGCAAAAGACTATGGCACAGAAACCTTGAGAATCCACACTGACACAATGCTTATGTAATGCATGTTTGGTAGCAGGACTCATTATGACAAATTTTAGTGTATTAAAATTATATATATATATATATATATATATATATATATATATATATATATATATATATATATATATATAAAAGAAAAAAAAAACTAATAAAATCTACTGAGGATAAAAAGAAATCTTACTGTGAAATGCTCCGGGGACTTGAAGTTCTCATCGAGGTAGACACGGGCTCTGTTGTACTCCTTCATGGCGTCACTGGACAGTAACTCTCTGGCAGGGGAAAAGACAAAATAGCTCTTAATTAACCCAAGTAACAATATAACAAATAAAGCACACAGCAGTATAATCAGCAGTATAATGTTTGAGAGTTATTTCACTTCTTTATGAGTTTCCCTGCGTTTATATGACCAACAGAGGGCGCCAGTGAACTCTCCGTAACAGTCTATTACCTCAGATGGGGAATACCTTTTATAAATCATTATCAGAGCACTAGACAATCCAGGACTTAAAGAAGAGTTATCATTTATCTCTTTCCTCAAAGGAGGAAATTGGCTGATATTAGCCTGGAGATAAACGCTCCAGGAATGCAGGCACACTCGTATGCGCAGTTTTGGCTCTAAAGCAACAATTGTTTACGTGTCATTAAAGAAAAGGTGCAATAAGAGTGTAATAAAAGATGGAGGTAAGTAATTAAGATTACATTTAACAACAACACCAAAAAAAAAAAAGAAGCCTGACTCTATAATTATGAAATCTTGTCAGCGGCATTTATTAAACTCGCATATCCATGATACTCAAAGGAAACCGTGATTCAGTCTTTTGCAGACGTTTGGAAATTTGCTAAACATTTAAATGGAAGCAAACTCTGCCAAATAGCAGTATGTAAATAGTTTTATGGGCACCAAAGCAAAGATAGGGAAATTTTTATTTTAAATGCAATTCAAAGTTGAAAGCAAATGAACGCAGATGGATTGTGGCTGAATATCTCCTACATCATGTTAATAAAAGCTCTCAGCACACCTTGTCATTTAGTTTTCAATTGGGCAGGCATGTGTTTAGAGTCAATTCATAATTAAATAAATGTACGTGTATTTTTAGTAAGCACATGTTTCATGGATGAATCGCAAACCTTTTTAAGCAAAGTGTTTTACTGATTATTTATATTTATTATTATTATTACGTTATGGTTTCTAGTGCAGTAGTGGGCTGATCATACAGCCTTTTTAAAAAAAATTTTTGGCCTAAAAATTTTAGAGGTGTTTTAAATAAAGACTATTGATCAAATCAATCACTGACACTGCACAATTTGTTCATGGATCCTGTGAAGTGAAAGAAAAGCAAATGAAACTCAAAATAAGTAGCGAACCACACAAATAAATGAATAAGAAAATAAATAATAATTTCACGTTTCATACATACAATTTTCAACATTCACGTACGTACAAAGCTTATGTATTTTCGGTGGACTAATGAAAAATGTGTATTATCTCACTTGAATGCTTTGATTGACATCTGATTTATTTCTGCTGTAAGCTTTCAATGTTAACCTCTACAGTAAACAAGTCCATGTTGCACATTTCTGCATTAGTTTTAACAAGCTTGTCCTGTATGTAGGGCAAAAACAATATTTAGAAACGGCGTCCTACAAAGCTACGTCTCGTGTGCGTTTAAGTAATCGAGGTGATCCCTCAGTCAACTGTCCTATATACAGTAGAGACTTTTCAGGGAGCAGAATGAGAGTGGGACACACTTACTTGACGAAGCTGTCCACATGTGCCATGGACTCCTCGTAATTTTTCCCGCCCACTTCTTGACAGTGTAACGCCACAAAGTGCGGTTTGTGTGTGTGCACCGTCTGTAAAAAGAAAAAAAAAATTATAATTATAAATAAATAAAACACATTGGATGCAAGTTAGGCCAAAATATGATACCATTAGTGCTTTGCTATCACATTAGATTTTTTTTCAGATTTGCACAATAAAACAGGCCAGTTTGTTTGATAGTAGTGGCATTTGCTCTGTCGTCCATATAAGAGCAGGTGTGTATGTGTGTGTACACTTAAAAGTGCAACATGCAAATTTCGGAACACATCGTGAAATCTGATCTGACTGGTCAAAGCACACATCCACAAATCTTTCTGTTTGAAAGTATGTTCCGTTTCAAATAGGCATTGATACGATGTGAAAAAGGTGTTAAAAAGAAACTCTCATGATTCTAAATAAATCATAACACATTTTCCCTTTTGCTCAATTTCCAATATCTCAGATCAAAAATTTAGCATTTTGTGAGCATACGGCAAGCAAACGCAACTAATGAACTCAGAGTCCCGTGAGAGCAATAGAAAGGTAACTTCAGACTTTTTTTTTTTCTGTGGTTCATTTTGTTGTCCACTTGATTTGTGCATTGCGTTGGGAAAAAAGGTCTCAGTCCACTTCACATTGCGCTTTATATATAAAGAACTTTTCTGTACAAAGCTCTAGTTCTGTAACCATACACAAAAAGAACACAAATGGTTTTCTGTGGGATGGTGAAGTCCCACAATAAAGTCAGCAGATAAGATGATAAGGCCACTGCATCATCAGTAATCATGCTATAGTTTAGTTTGTTAGGAAACAATGGTAAAGACAGGAGCATTAGTTACTGTATAATACTAAACTACAGCATCTGTTTAATATATGCAGCGTATGCAGGTATTTTCAGTCACTCACATCGGCCAGTCCTACGCTCTATAACTCTATTGCATGAAGCAGAAGTTGATTCTGATCGCTCAGCATCGGAAATGCTTCTGCTATTTCACTTCATTGCTGTTTTGCCTCTTTGTTTTTCAAATCACAGCATTTCAGCCGATTAGAATGTCACGTAATTTATTGAACAAAGAAACATTGCCGCAACGATGTTGCCATGATGGTCAAAGAGTGGGCCGATATCTTATCACAGTTTAAATATCCAGAAACAGAATCTACAACGTAATCAACCATATAATAACCAATGTACACTATATGAGTCAAAAGTATTGGGACAAGGGACTTTTCCGGCCACATGTATTTCTATCCCCAAACCACAACTTTGGAGGCACATAACTGTGTAGAAAGTCTTTGTAGAAATGCAAAGAAGTGTTGAATAATGCAATCACTGTTGTTGATCTGTATTGCTGGGAGAGAGGATGCTCTAAAATTTTAAGTCGCAATATTATAATATATTTTTTATCTGCTTTTATTAGTAGTAAATTGACTATACAATTCAGCTGGAAGGGAAACTAGGCATCAGGAGATTAACTACTGCATGTACTGTACAAGTAATTTGTGTATGACGGTGTGTGTGTATAGTTGTACTCTCTTCCTGTACAATAATTATTACACACCATCTATCATCATCATCATCATTATCATAATTACCACACACACACACACAGGTACATAGAACATCTTGGAGAAACACAAAGACAAAGAGAAGGGGAGTGAAGACAGAGAGAAGAGACAGAGAAAAGAAAAGACAAAGATGAGAAAGGGGAGATAAAAAGGAACACAGGGAGGTGAACAAAAGAGATACGAGGAACAAGAAGGCGGAAAAAACAAAACAAAACATGGTGAAACAGTAGAAACAACAGTGTGTGAGTGAAAGAATTCAACCTGATGTCTGCCCCTGATTGGATGAGCTTTACGCTGATGTTGTGTGTGCTTCCCTCCGTTCCTCATGACTCGTAACAAGAAATCCATAGTGGAGTGAATTACAGCACTCACACACACTCTCTTGGGGGGGCAGGGTGCTAGATGCTAGACAGGCGGTGTATGAGTGTCTCTCAGGATTTGTGATTCTTAGGGGAGCATGAAGGCTGGGACCCGTGCAGGCTTTTAGGCTGACTCGCACCCTGTAGCCTGCATCATTTCCACTAAGAGGCAAATCAAATAAAGGTAATGTAGAGCAATAACACTATGGATTTTCCATCATGCTGCAGGGTGCCACTTAGTGCAATGACCTGCAATAGACTCGGACTGCACTGTTTTCAGCTATCACTAGTAAGGTCAACACTATCTCTCTCCTCTACACTGCGTGAGCTGTGCGCGAGACTGTTTATTAACTTCTACGGACACTCTCTTCACACACATTTTGGGGTAAGTGTGTCTGCTTAATGAAAATCATATTTTGTAGTAATGCAATAGCATTCTTGTACTATATCAGCTGAAGTTAGCATGCTGTCATAGTGTAATCTTACTTCTCCCACCATTAAGTACGTGGTCACAGTCAAAACCAGAGCCATAACATCACTAAAAGTAAAGTCTTATAGACTTATAGGCCAGACTTGTTCTCAACAAGAAAATACATCTGGATTGAATCGAGCATGAACAAGCTTCGACCACAAAAACCTGCACCAAACTCCAGCAGTTCATGCACTTTTAACTTTTCATTTGGAAAAGTACAATAATAGTGAGCAGATTATCTTTTAAAGTGACTGTCTTAAAAGTTTAACTGGATTTGCTACCCACTGTGTTCCAGGCCACACGTTCGCATTCTCATTAGAGAACAAAAATTGGCCGGATAAATTAACATTCTACAAACTGCAATACAAATTGATTATCATATTTTTTGAGGTAAACACTGTTTTCTTTCCTGAAGGTATTTTAGTGACAGGGTGGCGATTCTTGAGGGTTCACTTATCCATGTGTGAAATTCAAACAGATAAAAAAAAAAAAAAAGTAAGACCGGATATACAGTTGCTTTTTATAACTTACATTATGAGATAAGAAACATACATACATACATACATACATACATACATACATACATACATAAACACATAAACAAGAAGTGAAAGGCCCACTTAGAATAAGAAAATCCCACTGGCTGTAAATATCGTTGCATTTTTATGTAATTGACTGTAAACACTGTATTCTTTATGGAGTGAAATATTAAAATGAGTGATACATCAAAAATGTGATCAGTCATGTTTTGTGTTTGCACTTCTTCAGGTAGATCACGGATGCAGGACAGTATGAATGTTTGCCAATGAGGAGTGGTTTCTTCCATTAATTGTAAAATGTTTATACTTGTATTCCAGTGTACTTCATCTACTAATTGCTGTTTACATTGGGGACTAGGTACATCTGTTAGATAGGCAAACAGTCAAATATACAATATATAGTGTAATTCACACTGCTACATTAGTAACCAAATCTTGAGGGGTATCAAGAGCAATAAAGACTCACCTATGGCAATACTACTATTAATATTATGGAAATAATAATAATATGGTGATAAAACACTGAAATTGTTCTATACATTGGAAGTAAAAACCAAATTTACAGCATAAAAAAAACTGGCCAAAACGTATGTAAACACCAAACCATCACACTTATGTGTCTCGTGCCCAAATTATTACCACAACATTACACCCACATAACTGTATATAATGTCTTTGTATGCTGTAGAGTTTGGTTAAGAACTAATGAGGCCCATATATGTTCCTGCATTGCTCCATAAAGACATGTCTTACTAAGGTTGATGTAGAAGAACTCGAGTAACCTGCACTTCAACTCCACTGAACACCTTTAGAATGTTGTGGAACACTGGTCTTCCATCAGACATGAGTTACTATGTCTAACACTGGGCTTGTTTCAGAATCTTTTTTTTTTTTTTCCATCCTGGTCTGACTTGCATATTTGGTACAGGGCTGGTTGCTACAAGTCTGGCATGAGACAAGAATACACTCTGTATAGAATGCTAGTCCAACACAAGACACTATTTACATACATGTTCACAATTATGGGCAATTTAAAGATACACACCAAGCAGCATGTTTTTAAGAGATAGAAGAAACCCACTGAACACAGAGGAAACCCACAGTAATATAATAATAACATGCACAACTGCACAAATATAGTAACTTGATCTCAGGATCTAACTAAAAAATCTGAAGCTATAAGGTAGCAAAGCTAGGTAGGTAGGAGTACAAGGAGATGCAGCAGCAGGTGAAGAGGGATGTGGCAAAAGAAAAGGAAAAGGCATATGAGGAGCTGTATGAGAAGTTGGACACTAAGCAAGGAGCAAAGGATTTGTAGCGATTGGCCAGGCAGAGGGAACGAGCTGGGAAGGATGTGCTGCAAGTTGGAGCAATAAAGGATATAGATGGAAATGTGTTGACTAAAAATGAGAGAGAAAAAGGTGGATGATGTGGAGATGGTGAAGCAGGAAGTGGATAGGATTAATAAGGAGGAAGTGAAAGCAGCGAGGAGGATGAAGAGTGGAAAGTCGGTTGGACCAGATGAAAGTAGAAGCATGTTGTTAAGCAGAGATGGCAATGGGGTTTTTACAAGATTTTGGAAGCTGAGAGGATGCCTGAGGAATGAAGAATGAGTGAGCTGGTACTGGTTTTTAAGAATAAGGGAGATGTGCAGACCTGCAGTAACTACAGGGGAATAAAGTTGATCAGTCACAGCATGAAGTCATGTGAAAGAGTAGTGGAAGCCAGGCTGAGAGAAGAGGTGACCATCTGTGACCAACAGTATTGTTTCATGCCGAGAAAAAGCACCACAGAAGCATTATTTGCTTTGAGGGTGTTGACTGAGAAGTATATAGAAGGTCAGAAGGAGTTGCATTGTGTGTTTGTTGATTTACCGTATTTTTCGGACTATAAGGAGCTACTTTTTTCGCACGCTTTGAGCCGCTTTGCTTAAACAACGAAGCGGCTTATTTATGAATTTTTTCCTGGGTTTTTCCCGGTTTCACAAAATTCAAGCCAAAAAACTGAGCCCCATAACATTAGACCAATGACATTTCCGAACGTAAACGAAAAAACGCACCTCATCTGTGTTCTGAGCTGCATGGCATCGGGAGAAGAAAAGTTTTTTTTTAAACGCACGACGATGCCAAAAAGAAAAACTCCCGAGAGAAATAGTTGTGAAAGGAAGGAGGAAGACAGTGAACAATGACTTTCTTGGTAGGCTACTGTTTAGATACAAGCCGTTGTAACGCATTGAGTCAGGGTCATGGGAGAGCTTGCTAAATCCATTTACAACAGAAATCATATGAGCACAGACAGGTTTCCAAAACTCGTGCTTTTTTATTTTTCTTGGCAACAGCGTTACGGGTTAGTCAAAGAAACTTAGAAATTAGCATCAGAAAATAATAAGGACATATTCCTCGGTCTTGCACACATGCAGTAATAGCGGAAAAATGCGGCGGAAGGCTATCCCAAAATGCCGCTCTGCTCTTAAAGGAGCCACAACATATTTCACCCGTGTAACAGACGCTGTCGTTAAAGCCTGTGTAAAGTTCATTAGTTTCAGTGTAGATATGTGAGGGTGGTGCAGGACATGTATGAGGACAGTGTGACAGCAGTGAAGTGTGCAGTAGGAACAACAGACTGGTTCAAGGTGGAGGTTGGACTGCATCAAGGATCAGCTCTGAGCCCTTTCCTGTTTGCAGTGGTGATGGACAGGTTGACGGACGAGGTCAGACAGGAGTCTCCGTGGACTTTGATTATTGTGGATGATATTGTGATTTGTGGTGAGAGTAGGAAACAGGTTGAGAAGAGCCTGGAGGGGTGTAGGTACACGCTGGAGAGAAGCGGAATAAAAGTCAGTAGGAGTAAGACAGAGTACATGTGTGTGAATGAGAGGGAGGGCAGTGGAGTGATGCGGTTGCAGGGAGAAGAGGTGGAGAAGGTGGATGGGAAAGTTTATAGGACTGTGGTTAAACCTGCGATGTTGTATGGTTTAGAGACAGTGGCATTTAGTAAAAGACAGGAGGTGGAGCTGGAGGTAGCAGAGCTGAAGATATTAAGGTTTTCATTGGGAGTGACGAGGATGGACAGGATTAGAAACAAGTTTATTACAGGGACTGCGCACGTATGACATTTTGGGGTGGAAGTAAGAGAAGCGCAATTGAGATGGTTTGGACATGTGCAGAGGGGGGACATGGGGTATATCAGTAAAAGAATGCTGAGGATGAAGCCTCTAGGAAGGAGGTTTATGGATGTGGTGAGGGAAGACATGCAGGTAGTTGGTTTGGTACAATGCTGAGGATGAAGCCTCCAGGAAGGAGGTTTATGGATGTGGTGAGGGAAGACATGCAGGTAGTTGGTTTGGTACAGATGTATAGGACAGAGTTGTTTGGAAACAGATGCTCCGCTGTGGCGACCCCTAATGGGAGCAGCCGAAAGATGATGAAGAAGAAGAATTTATTTATTGTTAATTACACATTTTTATTTAATTGTCGAGGTTCAATATAAAAAATAACTTTATCATACACGAAGCGTCACTGTACAAAAAAAAACACTAGATTTGATTATCAGTCACACCCATAACATGTTCACTCATTTATATTAAATAACGTCTGCATTCCTAAACTAATGAGTAGCTTAAACCCCACCTCCGTGTCATTGTAACCCAGACCTGAATTGCAACAATGACAAATTACACCAGCCCAAGGCCATTTTTTTTCTTGCTCAGGGTGTCAAAATTTACATTTGCGTAACAGCAAGAGTTCTGTCACTCATCGTGACGCAACTTAGTTTTCTCTGATCATCAAAGGGATCAAAACATTCACTCTGGATTCAAGCTCCCTCTGCATATACCCCTAAATATATTAAAATCCGTGAATGTAAATCTGTGTGTGTGTGTGTGTGTGTGTGTGTGTGTGTGTGTGTGTGTGTGTGTGTGTGTGTGTGTGTGTGTGTGTGTGTGTGTGTGTGTGTTGACCTGAGCAGATAAAGATCTAAATCTCAATCATGAAATAATACAAACTAAATGCACATCGAACCATTTTTAATACATATAATATGAAACTATGTGCCACTACACTACACGTGTGCACAAACACACAGAGACAAACAGAGATGAGTGTGTATTCACAACAAATAGCCTAACAGATTACTCTCAGGTTAAATTATATGATAATATAATATTAATGTTGTGATAAATCACTGTATGTGGTTTACAAGATGTTACAAAATGTAGTTATATTATTAGCTTATTAATAAAGAAATTATAGAAATTAGAAGAAAAATTAATTCTAATAAAAAAAAAATTCACATCATATTTACATTTACATTTGCAGCATTTAGCGGACGTCCTTATCCAGAGCGACTTACAAAAGTGCTTTGAGTCTCTAATATGCCCTACCCCTAATATCAGTAGATAAAAGATGCAATATATTCTGCTGAAAAGTCTTAATTTCTCACTCTAGTAAATGGTACCAGAGCATCGGGCACAGATTAATGAGACTCTGTAATCCCAGGATGTCAAGGACAGGACTCAAACAAATACCCCCCTTTACCACTTCCAAATCTACCTTCCTCCTTATACACTAAATATGCGCATATTACAGGATATGTACTTGAATACACCAATGTTAAATAACACTTCATTAGCAAATTCATAATCTTCATAAACATAATAAAGATAACCTTTACTGTTTTATTAATGTTAGTTAGATTTATTTATTTGATTATTATTTATCACTGCTATTTGTACGTCTCCATGCATACATGAAACAACAGCTATTGGTCATATATTTTTGTAATATTCTCTGTTTGCTCGTTTTTAAATAGGCATTAGGAATGTCTTTAGGCAAGAACAACATGTGATCTACTGCAAACCTTAAAGACGGGAAATTCTGCAGACCAACCCAAGAAGTAAACATGCACAGGAACACGGGGACAACATTTACTGACAAAGGGACAACCGAAATAATGCAGGCATACATAGTCCCCTGTTGTATTAAGAATATTGGGACATTCTGTAGTTTGTGTATTTCCTATGTGTATGACATTTTCATATGTTAAACTTTTATCCATTATTCCACTTTGCACAAACACTGTAAAAATGCGTCCATGCAAATACATCCAGGTCGCTCTTGCAAACATTTTTAGCAGTTTTCTTTGTTGCTTTTGTTTTTCTTTTGTACAGTTACGCTTCGTGTACGATAAACGTTTTTTTAAATTGAACCTCAACAATAATAAAAAAAAAAAAGTCAATTCTTCTTCTTTTTTCGGCTTCTCCCATTAGGCGTTGCCACAGCGGATCATCCGTCTCCACACCCACCTGTCCTCTACATCTGCCTCTTTCAACCCAACTACCTGCATGTCTTCCTTCACCACATCCATAAACCTCCTCCTTGGTCTTTCTCTTTTCCTCCTTCCTGGCGGCTCCATCCTCAGCATTCTTCTACCGATAAATTAACAATAAATCAATAAAGAAAAATATTGAAAGAGAACATTTCACAATTACAATTACACAGTACTGAAAATGTTTATGCTGATTACTATTATTATTCCCGATCATTCAATTCTGTTATGATTTAATGGTCGAAACTAAGCAATCTCAAACATTTCACAGCCAGGGACACTTTTAATTAAAAGAACTACAAGAACCTTTTTTCATTTCTGAACGAAATCCATTTTCATTTGTTATTTAAATCCAATTTAGAGGCTTTATAACTCTGACCTTGTCGGGTAGTGAGTGACACCACTGTAACACAATTAGACAATTGTGGACCTGCTGACTCTGAATCCATTTTGAGAACCATGGAAGCAGATATATGGCATATGGCAGACACCTTTATCCAAAATACCATCAGACTTAATACTGTCTTTAAGCACTTGAAACATTTTTGCTGAAGTAAAAACTAGTAAAATATATATCTTTGTTACAATAAAATGTTATGGGATACCAGTTTTAAAGCAGTCGTCCAGTGGTTTTGACGGTCTTAACGGAACTGTATATCTAAGCATCCCCAACATGGTACCTGGGCAAAAGGGGTATAATTCAGCATTGTTACTAACACAGATTGATTCACTTGCCAGTGGAAATAGCTACAACGTGCAGCATCATGAGTAATTTGCTGAGCCGAGCTGCTTCCTCCAGCGGAAAAGCTCTATTTGGTAGCACATCAAAAACGACATCGTTCTCTGACCTTATATCAACCGCATATCTAGCTTCAGCCTCATGCATGAATGGAAAAACTAAGATGCTTTATCACAAAGACGATCTTTATAAGTGTGCTGTGCACCTTCATGTAATGTAACCAGGGGCAAAATGCATGCCTTCATCTCTGATTAACTGCATTCAGGGACCATAGGCATCCAGTTTTGCAAAAGGTACTGATGAGGAAAAAAACTTCTTTTTACATTTCTTCCTGCACCTAACGTTCTGTATCTGAGCTGCGTACATAAGCTGAGCTAACGAGAAAATTTTATAACCAAAAAATACACTCGCTGCAAGATCATAGTTTAGAGATTCAGCAGTCACCTATGGTGTTCTCATCAACACAGAGAAAGAGAGTGTGAGAGAGAGAGAGAGAGAGAGAGAGAGAGAGAGAGAGAGAGAGAGAGAGAGAGAGAGAGAGAGAGAGAGAGAGAGAGAGAGAGAGACCAATTGTGAGATTTCCATGACGTCATGCTTGTGAAGCCTAGTAAGAGCAAGCCTTCCCTGATCTCTCTGTAGGGCACGCAGACACACACATACACACACACACACACACACACACACACACACACACACACACACAGTATTACTGCACACTTTCCAAATCTCATCACAGGTTTTTTATTTATTTATTTATGACCTAAACAAAGTGATTTGAATGGATTTTGCATTATGCAATGAACATTATAGTAACCTACAATTTACTCTACTGCTCCACATACACACTTTGATAGTTTAGAAAGATTTGTTAGCTATTCAACTCTCAGTTAGGAGACTAAAAACAGTGCTAACGTTAGCTATCAGAGTGGTTAATATGCTAGTGTTAGCTATTAGACTTGTAAAAAATGCTACTGTATACTCGACTAGGAAATATGCTAGCGTTAGCTATTAAACTGGTGAAAAAAATAGTGTAGGATATTAGACTGTGAAATATGATATGCTTTGAGAGGGGGGAAAAGGAAAAAAACACCAAAATTGTAGGCTGATTTTACTTAAATTTGTAATCTAGTGTACCAATATATATATATTTATTGCTAGCACTTTTGTATGTCACTCTGGACAAGGCGTCTGCAAATGCCGCAAATGTAAATGTAGATGTAGACTGGTAAATATGCTAGTGTTGGCTATTAGACTGGTAAATATGCTAGTGTTAGCTATTAGACTGGAAAATATGCTAGTGTTAGCTATTAGACTGGAAAATATGCTAGTGTTAGCTATTAGACTGGAAAATATGCTAGTGTTAGCTATTAGACTGGTAAATATGCTAGTGTTAGCTATTAGACTGGAAAATATGCTAGTGTTGGCTATTAGACTGGTAAATATGCTAGTGTTAGCTATTAGACTGGTAAATATGCTAGTGTTAGCTATTAGACTGGTAAATATGCTAGTGTTAGCTATTAGACTCGAAAATATGCTAGTGTTGGCTATTAGACTGGTAAAGACAAGCTATAAGTCCAAGCATCAGGAAAACAGTAAGGAATTGGAAAAGCAGAATCTATCAGTAGAGGCACAGCGGCTCCAGGAGCAAAACTGTATTTATTTTGTCTCGGGGCAGTTTTAGTGTGCATGCACGCATACACACACACACACACACACACACACACACACACACACACACACACACACACACACAGATGGTGGATGTGTCTGAGGACACTAAGCTACTTGATCCAAAGTAAACAAAAAGGTTTTCCATATTATCTAAACTAAAGTGACCGCACTGCCACATTTGTTGTGATGATTATCACTTTCATAATTACAGCCTTCTCAGTCATTTCTTTGTTTACATATCTCCATGTGTGCGAGTTTAGGAATAGCTGTCACTTAGTGTCCCTTGAGACAAAATACTTCTTAAAAAATAATTTAATCGGATTCAACCAACACGAACATGCACGTGCACACATATACAGAGAGATAAGAGCTGATAAAAAGAGATGCAGACTGACTCTAAACTCAATTCAACAGAAGCTGCGATAATTCCACTGAAGTGTTTCTCTCTCCCTCTCGCTCTCTCTTGTTAGAACCCAATCAATGTACATGTTTCCCAATAACAATAGAGAACGTTTTTATGGACTTACTGGCGTCTGTGAAAATACAATGTCTTTATAAGACCACATTTACCAAGCATTTATCTTGGATAATTACATGTAGTTGCCCTTTTAGTCAAAATAATCTATCACTACAGACTAAAATCTGGCTGTGTGAACAGCTCGTAACCCTTTTACATTCAGCTCATTGTCTTGTTCAATGTTTTTAAAAGAAGCGGCTTATTTCAGCGGTTAAAAAAGCAGACAATTTATACAGTCCTGACAACAGTAAACAGCCTGTCCCCACAAGCTACAGTTCTTAAGAGACACAGGTATATTTACACTGGTTTGTGTACTCTCTAGTGAATACGGCCAAGAACCACTGTCTTTAACAGGAAAAGGCTATAATATTGAAAGTTGCCAAACACTGACTTTTGTGCCTGTAGCTTTTTTGCTTTAATTAACACTCTTAATAAAAACAGAACTGACTATATGTATAATGGCAAAAGAAGCCTACATAAGCAGATGAACCCTTTACATACTTTTATCATTCTATTATCAGAGGCTTCTTGATGTGTTTTTAGCACAGAAATTTTGTTTTGTTTTGTTCTGGTTGTTAGTACAGCATCTGGCATACTGACTAGGGTTTTGCTTTGCAACTGGTAAGGAACAATGAGGCAGAAAACAGGAGCTCTGCATTGGTGAATTGACCTTTCCTTTGCTTAACAGTCAGATTAGCGCATGTCTATGGAAAAAAACAACATCTGACTTGCTCTAACAGTCTCAGAAAAACTGCTCCCAGATACCACTGCTTCTCTCACTTTTACACCATATTGTCCTTTCCTTGCAAAAGGCATTCGTTTTTCAAATGCATCTATATCTATTTAATATGAACACTAACCACATCTCTTTTACGTTGGAAGTGATGCTGTTTCGAAACCCAACAATCTGCAGGGTGCTCTAATACACCAATCATAGAAAGCGGTGTCTTAGATTGCATCATTAGGACATTAGGACCATTATAACACAGAGCAGCCCTGAGATAATGTACTGGAAATCTACTCATCTGATAGTATAGTTTTACTGAGAGTTCATTTAATACAACATTTGTATAGACATATTTAGATTTCCTAGTAAAAGCATATTAGCTTTTTATTACTATTAATCAGAATTGTCTCTGGTCCTTATATTTGATACAGGGTAGTGTTTTTATTAGGGATGCACCGAATATTCGGCCACCGGAAATATTCGCCCACCGGAAATTTTCGGCCGAAAATAGCCCAAAAGTGCATTTTCGGTTTCCGGCCGAAAGACTTTGATCACCGAAAAAACACGGCCGAAACAGTTTGTTGTGATGACGCAAACAGAAACCGCTGCCTGCACGTGCAATGTCTGAAGCAACATGTCTGCGGTGTGGACGTATTTCAGTATATCTGAGAAAGACCCACGGATAGCGATTTGCAAAACATGTAATGCCGAAATTTCAAGAGGGGGTGCGTCTGCAAAGACTTTCTTCACGTCGGGTTTAATTTATCACCTGAAATCCAAACATCCCGATCGCTATGCTGAATATGAGAGAAACGCGGCACAGAAAAGCAAAACCCTTCCGAGCATGCGCACTCCGTCTGTGGTGGACGTTTTTTAAAAGGCAAGGAAGTTTCCCAGTGATATTGTTGTATTGTTGTATCTTTAAGCAGTTGCACTTGTTCTGAATGCACTTTGTTTTTATGAAAGAACATATTTAATTTTACAACCTTTCAGCAGGCCAGAGGGCCTGTACATTATTATTTAATGTACACATGAGTGCATTTAAGTTAAACATTTAAGTTTGAATTTTAATTCATTTTATCCTGTGCATCAATGTGCTATAAATAAATATTTTCATAATTTGTAATTGATTTATTCTTTGAAACAAAAATTTTATTGCCCTGCTTTTAGTAAGATTAGTACACAGTCATAGCCATAAATGCAATGGTAATAATAATTGGCATAATTTCTTTCGTGTTTCGGTTTTCGGCCTTGCTTTCCTCTTTTTTCGTTTTCGGTTTCGGCCAAGAATTTTCATTTCGGTGCATTTCGGTGTTTTTATATCTGGATATAATATTTGTAACATATTCAATGTCTCTGTTTTTGTGTCTCTCACATACGGCATTGCGAATTACATCTCTTTTACAAAAACGGTATTCAAAAACAAAGTAAAAATGCAATTTGGAGCAACAATAGTAATAGATATTATAGCATTTCCTGGCAATATGATACAAACCACAGAAGAAAACTGATGAAAAATCTAAATTGTCCACAGCATGCTGAAAGTGCTTTCATTCAGTCACACAGTATTATGCCATATAGCAAATTTACAATGTATGAAAACCCACAATAAAATCAAACTGCAAAACACTAGGACACAGAACCACACAGTTATGTCAGAGTGATGTATTTAATTTCTGCTTTCAGAATAATCAGAATATTGTAGACTTAATTTAGTTTTGTCATGTGAGTGTTTGAGTCTATTGCTTTGCGCACAGTTCAACAAGTTTAACAAGCTGTGGCGATTTTTCCCTTGTTAAGCCAGTTAATAAGATCAGCTTAAAATTCAAAAACCAGTTTACACAGAGTGGAAACAAATTTCATTGTGTTTGACATGTAAATAATGTGGTGACTGAGGTTACCAGCCATAAACATGTTCCCTTTCATAACATGCAAATGCTCTGTTGCAGAAATCACCTGTGTCATTACTGAGCTTGGCACTCGAAAGATAAACCCCACTCATGCAGATACAGGCCTCTATTCAGCTTAGTATATCCATCAGCTATACAGCTCTGGGTCTGGAGTATGAATATAGTCAAATGCCGTTAGATTATTAGATACACCTTTCCATTTATGCTATTTCTTGGAAAAACCGAGAAGCTGACCAGATTAGGAATACACTGCAGTTCAGTTCTGAGGCAGAGTAACATAAACTAAGCCTGATGCACTCAACCGCACACACATATATGACCATACTACCGCCATGTTAGTGTCACTGTTACATCTGTGATATCTGCTCAGTGGTGGTCTCACTTACTGGTCATACATGATGCTACATTTAAATGATAATCTGGCACCACTGTGAGGGCAGAAGAGAAAGAAAAGGTTTCCAGGAACAGCTTTAACACTAGAGCAAATTAGAGCTAACCACTGTGTAGCTCCATTGAGGGCTGTGAATCTGCTTTCACACCTTTTTCACAAACATGGTTTAATGCAGATGTGAAGCAGCAAAAAAGATCAAGAAAACCTGCTTTACCTGTTGTCTTAAAGCCTACACTTAAACACCATTTTCTGGTATAAAGTACAAATAAACTAAACATTTAAGTATAGCATGATAAAAAAAAATATATACAGTGGGTACGGAAAGTATTCAGACCCCGTTAAATTTTTCACTCTTTGTTATATTGCAGCCATTTGCTAAAATCATTTAAGTTCATTTCTTTTCCTCATGAATGTACACATAGCACCCCATACTGACAGAAAAACACAGAATTGTTGACCTTTTTGCAGATTTATTAAAAAAGAAAAACTGAAATATCACATGGTCCTAAGTATTCAGACCCTTTGCTGTGACACTCATATATTTAACTTAGGTGCTCTCCATTTCTTCTGATCATCCTTGAGATGGTTCTAAACCTTCATTTGAGTCCAGAAATTTTTGATTATACTGATTGGACTTGATTAGGAAAGCCACACACCTGTTTATATAAGACCTTACAGATCACAATGCATGTCAGAGCAAATGAGAATCATTAAGGTCAAAGGAACTGCCTGAAGAGCTCAGAGACAGAATTGTGGCAAGGCACAGATCTGGCTAAGGTTCCAAAAATTTTTTTGCTGCACTTAAGGTTCCTAAGAGCACAGTGGCCTCCATAATCCTCAAATGGAAGACGTTTGGGACGACCAGAACCATTCCTAGAGCTGGCCGACCGGCCAAACTGAGCTATCGGGGGAGAAGAGCCTTGGTGAGAGAGGTAAAGAAGAACCCAAAGATCACTGTGGCTGAGCTCCAGAGATGCAGTCGGGAGATGGGAGAAAGTTGTAGAAAGTCAACCATCACTGCAGCCCTTCACCAGTGGGGCTTTATAGCAGAGTGGCCCGACGAAAGCCTCTCCTCAGTGCAGGACACATGGAAAACCCGCATGGAGTTCTCCAAGATGGTGAGAAATAAGATTCTTTGGTCTGATGAGACCAAGATAGAACTTTTTGGCCTTAATTCTAAGCGGTATGTGTGGAGAAAACCAGGCACTGCTCATCACCTGTCCAGTACAGTCTCAACAATGAAGCATGGTGGTGGCAGCATCATGCTGTGGGGGTGTTTTTCAGCTGCAGGGACAGGACGACTGGTTGCAATCAAGGGAAAGATGAATGCGGCCAAGCACAGGGATATCCTGGACGAAAACCTTCTCCAGAGTGCTTTGGACCTCAGACTGGGCTGAAGGTTTACCTTCCAACAAGACAATGACCCTAAGCACACAGCTAAAATAACGATGGAGTGGCTTCACAACAACTCCGTGACTGTTCTTGAATGGCCCAGCCAAAGCAATGACTTAAACCCAATTGAGCATCTCTGAAAAGACCTAAAAATAGCTGTCCACCAACGTTTACCGTCCAACTTGACAGAACTGAATAGGATCTGCAAGGAGGAATGGCAGAGGATCCCTGAATCCAGGTGTGAAAAACTTGTGGCAGCCTTCCCAAAAAGACTCCTGGCTGTATTAGATCAAAAGGGTGCTTCTACTAAATACTGAGCAAAGGGTCTGAATACTTAGGACCATGTGATATTTTAGTTTTTTTTTTTTTATAAATCTGCAACAGTGTCAACAATTCTGTGTTTTTCTGTCAATATAGGGTGCTGTGTGTACATTAATGAGGAAAAAAAATGAACTTAAATGATTTTAGCAAATGGCTGCAAAATAAAAAAGAGTGAAAAATTTAAGGGGGTCTGAATACTTTCTGTACCCACTGTATATGCTGGCTTCATGTTGGTTGTGTTTAAATGGCCCTTTTGTCAGATTATAGAAAATTCCCAATGCCTATTCATTTTGCCCCATCCCTGTCTAAAATTTGGTCAGTACACAAGGCAGCAATAGAATCCCGCTATGAGCAAAAAATATATATATATATTGAAATTTTTTTTTTTTTTTATAAAATTTTTTTTGAGGGGGTTTAAAAGCTACTGCTACTGTACTCATGACCATGCCCATAAAATCGTTAATTTAGAGTTAATAACGTTACAACTTGGCTTTCAAGCAGTTGAACAGACTATCTTTTACCTAGTAATGCAAATAATGCTAACATGCAAATACTGGATCTTGGAACTGTTCAGCATATAAGCAACTAAACAAAGAATAGGACAGTGTTTATATATGTGAACATCCTCATAAATCAGGATGAGCTGATTTATCAATTTTTGTAAAGTTGTGCATCTTAAAGTGAAGTAATAACTGTCCTTGCTACTGCTAACTCTAATAAAACACTAGTTGAACCAATGTAAGATTTGGAGGTGGAGTTTTATGTTCATTTGTGAAAACCGAAGGTGGGGTGGTCTCAAGGGGAAAAAAAACTCTCTCAATTCCACCTGTTAGAGGCCTAATCTCGCCAACATTTGACAAATCTTTCCTTATGCACCCTCAAACTAAATAATTAGCTGCTGCTGTTTCAAATGGTAAACAGTTAACATGAGGTGGCTCAGCGTTTAAGATGTTGGACTTTAGAAGGCTGTGAGCTCAAATCCCAAGCTAAACTCTACTGGACCCCTGATATATTATTATATAATATAATATGACAAAAACAACAATAATAATAATAATTTTACATGGTCAACTCTTAAAATAATAAAAAAATACCAAAAAATAATTGTATTTAATATTTAATTGTCATGGTATGGAATAATGTCAGCCTCATTTTACATGTCAACCCAAAAGCACTCTATGAGTAGCAGGTTAGAAAAACAATTATACTTTTCTTTAATCAAATGTAGATTATTTGAATCAGATCATCCTGTTACACTTATACACAACTCTCTTTTGCAACCAACTTCCCCCCAGCAGGCAATGGAAAAAGTTGTGGTTTTTCAAACGCTTGCTGCCAGATCAAAGGCGGTATGTGTGCATGTGTGTGGAGAAGAGAGAGAGAGAGAGAGAGAGAGAGAGAGAGAGAGAGAGAGAGAGAGAAAGAGAGCGCGCAAGAGAGAGAGAGAGAGAGAGAGAGAGAGAGAGAGAAAGAGAGAGAGAGAGAGAGAGAGAGAGAGAGAGAGAGAGAGAGAGAGAGAGAGAGAGAGAGAGAGTGTGTGTGTGTGAGAGGACCTGCAAAATGCATTTAGTACCCATGTCTGAACAATATGAGTGAACTGAAGCAGCTGTCTGTGCGATCTGAAAACAGACACACTTTTGGCTGCATTCTGATACACAAAAAAAAACAAAAAACAACTCTCACTCGTATTTGAGCTCTTTGTCTCTCAGGCCCCTACTACAATGATCGGCATGAGTTTAGCACTTCAACCTATGGTGTCATACGTGTGCACAGCTTGACTGCAGTCAGCTTAGGCTACTAGGCTGTAGAGGTCATGGCCTTGTTCCATTACTCAGTTTAGTGGCCTGCAGGTACTCAGCTCCTTAGAAGGTCTGTAGAAGAGCAACGCCCACGCTTACCTGATAGAACTCCCGCAGCCATGTCTTCTGAAGGTTTTCGGGCTGGAAAGGGAACAGGAAAGAGAGAACAATGAGACACTGAAATTATAAATGTTAGGTTACTTAGCAGTGCTGCATCAGATCTCGGGTATACACCGACACATGGCAGGTAGAATGAATTTAACTAAGAACAAACAGAAACATGCAACACTCTCAGTCAAGATCATGTTTACCTTCAACCTGACAAACACTTTGTCCAGCATGAATATAGAGTCCATGTTAATGGATCATGGTTATGAAGAGAAAACTTCTGATTCCTGCTAGGAGTGTGTACATGTGTGTAAAAATACACTACACTAGATTAACAGGGTCAGGGAACTCCGAATAACGCAGGTCATTCAGGAGTCATGTTTTAAATCAATTAACAGTCTAGTCAGCTAATTAAGTCGCCTGTTTGAGTTGATACAATAGTTAAATACAAATTAAACTGTATAAAAGTCTATTGTTTACATTGTGGCATACACCAAGGCTGGCAATTAGCCAAAATACAATACAATATCACATTTAAATTTTTGTTTTCCTTCTTATTTTTTTACATTTGTTCATCTTTTTTAATATGTTAAATGAACTGTGAAATAATGATATCACTAAAAAACTACACTCTCGATAATGTTTTATATCTCTCTCTCTCTCTCTCTCTCTCGCTCTCTTGCTCTCTTGCTCTCTCGCTCTCTCGCTCTCTCTCTTTTAAGCTAAATCTGTTGCAGGTTGATCTGTATAAAAAAATCTGACAATCAAAAACAGTGTTTCTTAAACCAGACCATAGAGAAAAGAAAATTGTCCAAATTTTTGGCCTGTGGAAATTGAGAGAATGCAAAAATGTAGCCTTGACAGCTGCTTTGAGAACCACTGATCATAAGAACCCTTACTGAACCCTCGATGAATCTTTCCTTGTTTAAGAGTTCATCATATCGTCCAAGTTCTGCTCATGATTACTCGTGAGTCTGTAGCAAGGGCTTAAGACAGCACTTCGACTTAAATTCTTAGTGGGAGAGTTGTGCAACATTGCTCAGGATTTTCCAATTAAAAAAAAATAATAATAAAGATTTCATCATGGAAAGTCCAGCATTTCCAATATTTTAGATTTAGGGAAACAAGGGCAGGCGTACAATCAACTGTGCAGTCTTGTTGAAAACAGCAATCGCAAACCCTCCAATTTGTAAAAATTGTGTTGTACAAATTTTGATTTTTGTGCATATTCTATTACAACTAAATTTTAAAACTGTTCACTGTTTTAACTTAATCCAAAACAAACCTGTACTTATTTCAGAAGTAGCCTAATGCACCTCCAGCTTAGTGAGTCTAAAAAATCTCTTTCTACACTCGATTCAGAACTCTGATTTGATCCAGAAAAATATTCCCATGTGCAAAGGAACTGCAGTTTGTGTAGTAAATATGTTGAAAGAGGGAAAAAGTAACAGAAGGGAAGACAATACAATTCCCTGGGGTGCCTGAACAGCGCCTTTCTCACTCTTTCTCTTTCTCTGTCCCTTTCAAACACACACACACACACACACACACACACACACAAGATTGCACAGCTATATAAGGACATGAAAACTCAACCTTGTTATTAGTCAGGGTCCGAAAGACGGAGTGTGTGAGAGTTAAAATTGGGTACACTAAATATGGACAGAAAGACTACAGATACAAATGCCACTTGTGTTCCTCCTGGATATATGTGCAACATGTTTGTGTCAGTGTAAAAAGAACCTGGATACACATCTGGATTCACTGAATGCACAGCTCAGCATTTCAAGACAAAATAAAATAATGTTAAATCACAGAATGCTTTCTACAACTCTCTCAGCACAGCGATTGTGTTTCAAAATTAGAAACATGGTGCAAGGTTTTCCCAAACCCTGGACTATCAACTAGCCGCCCACTCGCGCAACACTACAAGAACTTTCACTTCTTCCCAGGATATGGGTCTCATACTGATCCTTGTCTGTAGTTACCAGCCCACAGGGTTTTCAAAAAAACTATAGCTATGTTGCACAATACACTCAGATGAGTGTGAGCCATCCAATTACACTGAATCGGAAAAATCGTTGTGGTTTGCCAAGACTTTTTTCAGGATGACAAACGTTAGGCTTTTGTTCACCCACTCATTGCTTGAGTTTTAATATCTGGAAATATTGTAGTGTAACGTATGCATACATATTCTATACTTTGTCTTTTTTCTAAATTGAAGTTTTGATTTGCAGGTGATGTACTCACTTATTCACAAATAAAAATTCCTCTAAATAAAGGACACACTCAGTAAAAAGTAGAGACATCTAAAAGCAAGTCGTCTGTCAAATGGAACTTTTAAACATCTTTAAAGTAAATTTCAATAAATCCAGAGACTGCAAAAGCACCATCTACTCTACACAAATAATATTGTGCATAACCTTAACAGCAAACTTAAATGAACAATAATTTATAAAAGTTAACACCAAAGATTTTTACATTATACGTAAGATCACCTGCTTTCAATTGAGGTTCCCCCAACAATGAAGGTCCTAAACTAACAATAAGAAACATATTTCCATCTTTATTAGGGATGAACAGTAATCTCAATTCATTTCGATTTACACTTCATTTACTCTGACCATCCCCGACCACGATACAATAAAAACTGAGAGTGACCTGTAGCAGGAGAGTATCATGAAGAGAAAAAGAAGCATTTTTTTTTTTTTTTCGGCACCTATATTACAGATCATTTAAATCATTTTCATCACATGTTCCAGCTTGTTAGGAAGCTGGAGTCAGAGCACAAAGTGTATAATGAAAGGCTTATATTGTGTACTGCACATTAAATACACTACAGAGAACAATGACTGAATGCATACAATAAATAAATTGGGAGAGTGAGTCATTGTGAAATGCACTCTCCCTCTCAGTCAATCACCAGTGACATTATGCACAGAGCACGTTATTCAATAGACCAAGCTGCTTATTAGATGTCGTCGTCTTCTTCTTCTTCTTTCGGCTTCTCCTATTAGGGGTCGCCACAGCGGATCATCTCCACACCCACCTGTCCTCTACATCTGCCTATTTCAAACCAACTACCTGCAAGTCTTCCATCACCACATCCATAAACCTCCTCCTTGGCCTTCCTCTTTTCCTCCTTCCTGGTGGCTCCATCCTCAGCATTCTCAACCATCTTAATCTCGCCTCCCTCACCTTGTCTCCAAAACACCCTACATGCGCTGTCCCTCTAATAAACTCATTTCTAATCCTGTCCATTGTCATCACTCCCAACAAAAAACCTCAACATCTTCAGCTCTGCTACCTCCAGCTCCACCTCCTGTCTTTTACTCAATGGCACTGTCTTTAAACCATAAAACATGGCAGGTCTTACCAGTCCTATAAACTTTCCCTTTCACTCTTAAAGATACTCTTCTATCACAAATCACTCCTAAGCTGCTTATTAGATGTAAGAGGCAGAAAAAAGGTTTGTAAACTAAGTAGAGTTTGTAGTCATCTGTATACAGTGAATCCCATGGAAATTAGAAGTTCCAACTTAGTTGGCGGCTTTACAATTACATTTAATTTTTTTATTTCTGTTAAAAAAAAAAAAAAAAAAAAACAGAAAAAGATACAGAACTCCATGTTAATTAGTACTCAGTAGTCGCCTGGATGCTCGAGTTTTAGCATAGTAATATTGAAGAAGACATTTAATTACAGCCATCTCACTCAAAGTGAAAAAGGTGTGAATTTTAGAAAGTGTTTGGAGATGCTCCTGCTTCTAAATATTGCATCTATTTCAACAGTAATCTACCTCCACACAACCAGTATCATTACCATTAAGTGTACGCTGAAAATGTGAAAAAATGTTTGTGTGCTAAATAATGTCTGTTTCTAAAATGTTGTACAAATACGCTAATTAACCACATAACATTCAAGTCTTACACAGTCCCATTAATCTTGACTGAAATCTTTATTAAATTGCTTGACATGTGGGGAAAAAAATACCTGAAACAACAGCCTCAAACAAAATGCAAATATACCTCAATTAATAAACTGGCGTAATAACTACCAATATTTAAAAACACTTTTATAGCGATCCTTAAATGCACTTAGATATTTTCGATACAATAACTGTCCCTGTACGCTCTTAATAGTCAAGCTGCCAAGAAGAACCAAAAGGTTTTTGCAGCAATGAAATAGAAGAACCAAACGTTCTTTTGGAAACCCAAATAACTGTATAGGAAATGGTTCTTAAAAGAAGAAAGGCATAAATCATCTTTTCTGGTACTAAAGAGAACTCTTTTCTTTTTATGATCCAGTGCATACTTTAAAGCAAGAACCCAAATATAATTAACATTAGCAATAAATGGTCAAGTTTTGTAAATGAAATATTTTGCACTTAAAAAAAAATGTGTTAACATTAAAAACTGGTTGATTAAATTGTCACTCTGTTTCAACCTTTTTAGTCAAATGAAATAAACTGCTTTAAAAAATATATATGATCTGAGATTACACTGGTCTACAAATTTTGGGAAATTATCGACAGAGATACAAGTTTTTGATTAGATGAATTAGAAAACAGGTGATAAAGGTGCTGGTTGGCTAAAGTTTCCAAGATATTTCATGATAAAGATTTATAATTATCTATACACAGGTGAGTATATTTGACTACAAGGTAAGGGGGTGTCTGATGAACATGATACCTCGTAACGTCTCTGCAAAGCACGGTAAAATACTGAAAATGGCACCACATCAAAGTTTATACATGTATCTTCACTTCATAGTAATATATTGTAAAGTCATGTATTGTAAATGATTGTTCTTTTATTGCAGAGTACATTTGCTTTGGCCAGATCTACGCATCATAGTTACATTTAGTGGCTTGTGAAAGTGTCATTGCCGAACATTTCCAAGAAACAGTCACGTGATATTTTCCTTCAGAAACCAAGATGCCTCGAAACTGTGTAAACAACGCACATTTGCTACATTTGTTGAGAGTTTACATTTGCATCTCATTAGTGCAGTATGACGGCAGTGGTAAAAAATTCCCTGTGTATTTTGTATGCAAAATAGGGTATCAGGGCAAAAGTTTGGCCACTCATTATTGTTGCATTACACGTGCAAATTATCTGCGTAATTGGCTAACTTCTTACACTCGGATTTAGACTATTTCCGTTTGAACTGTGGGGCAATGAGTGATGAGAATGGGGAGAGATTCCACTGGGATATCGCAGGTGAGGAGAGAAGATACCAAGGAAAATAGAGTCTATCCATGCTTGCCAATTACTGCTGCAATCTCTCCAGGGATGATCCTATTGCAGCTCACAAGAGACAAGCTGAAAAACGCTGTTTAGATACCGAATAAAGATGGAACCTTCTCGTTTAATCTGATGTTAAAGCTTGTATTCTGTGATTATCTGATTCACATTAGATTTCATAAGCTTTATTACTGTAATTTTAAGATCGTATCTTAAAAGTTTGGGAAGCTACACAGCAATGGGACTAACCCACCCAAATTCAGCCAGTTTTTCATGGAAAAAAGCATGAAAATATTACATAAATAAAATCACTAAATTAATGGAAAGTTAGGTTAATGGTTTTCATAAAAAGCTAAAAAAAAAAAAAAACATTTATAAGGATTTGTGTGGCACCACTCAATGCTATTACACATTCTGAAGAAAAGAGCATAATCCCACCCCCTTTCTAATTTAGAATTATTTTAAAGCAATTCAGACCTAAAGCTGTATCTTGGAAAATAATCTCCCTTTATTAGTGATGAAATCCTGGTAGAATTTAGCTACTTTCATTTCCAAGGCTTTCTCCTTCCAGACCAGTGTTACTGAATGTAAAAATAAAATAAAATAAAAAATAATAAACATTTAAATAAAAACACTTCCACTACAAATAAGCTTTTGTACAATGGAAAGGTTCCACTGAAATGAAAGGGACCATACACCTTCACAAAAAATCATTTAAAAAAAAAGCTAAATTAATGAAAGTTTGTGTGTTTATATTTCAAAAATGGTTTCTTCTATTAAAAAATAAAAATACACAAAAGCACCACAGTGATGTCGCTAAACGAAAATTGTACTGTGGCACGAAAACGCTTCAGTTCATATACTGACTATACTGTATGTATGCATTCATTGTTGCATATTGTCAAAAGAAGCAGCTGCCTTGCAGTTATATTGACTGTCTTGCTTGACTCTTGAATATGTCAGCTTTATGCATAGCATGACTGACTGCTTTAGATTTTTAGCACTACTGAGTCAGGCCTTATGTTGTGGCTTTATGTATCTGGTTTCAGGGTGTGTGTAAGTGTGTTTAGCTGTGGCAGTGTCTAGCTTTTACTTGCAGCTGGTCAGTTAGTGGACAAAAAAAAAAAATTATGCAGCACTTCTATCTCCTACAGTTCTGTATTTAGATTCTATTTCTCCAGATGAATAAATATAAATGCAAATGTGAAGTAAAAGCACTAATATGTACATTCAAAAAACAGTTGCAGCATTTCAGTGCTGAAGAGCAGTTACCTTGAGCAGCTGTGAATACAGGGTCGCTCTCCTCACCACAGAGTGCCTCTCTACAGAGAATGAGTGCCGAAGTAGGCCTTACTTCCTCTGGGGTTTCCTCCAAATTGAGGTCTGCACCTTCTCTCTTTTAAGCAACAGTTAATTTGCTGCTAATTAGAGACGGGTCTCCGGTGAAGGAAGGCTAAAAATACCTCTGTAACTCACTGAGGTCTCTCTTAATTACTTGGCCAATTGTCACTCTTCTCATTCTTTTTGACCTGGTTCATTTTTTACTGAAATCCAACTTAAATATCTGCTGCATGTTTTTTTTAAAAAGAACTATACTCAAAGTTTTTTTTTTATACTTTTTAACAAATACCATATGGACACCGAAACAACCCTGAAATTAAGCCAAATATATGTTTTTTTTATTATTATTTATATTAGACCAGAAATGTACATAGAAGTCCTGTCATTAGCTTGTAATAGTCCTGAGAGTTGCATGCTGTCTTATACATGATGGCAAAGAGCTCTCTTTTCATCGATGGACACCAAATACTAGTGGTGCATTTCGATTACAATTGATTTTCTGTGCTTTAAATCAAATAATATTGAATATTGATCTCGAGTGATTTGCTATAGAGCACTGACCTCAACCCTATTGAACATCTATGGGCTAGATTGGAATGATGACTGCACACTGGAGCACCCACACTGACTTGTAAGATATCCAGTGGAATATCTTACAAGAAAAAGTTAATATAACAGCAAATGGGGACTTAATGTGGACTGGGATGTTCAAAAAACTATTTTTGTATTTTTTTTGTTGTATTATAATTTTTTTTAATAAAAAAATATAATGGTACATTGTCGGTATATGGGACATTTGGTTGCAAATATTTCATCAAAACTCAACACAACAGTATAAGATCTATAAAAAAGTATAAAAACCTTTTTTTTTTAATTGCTAAACATTTGTTTCACAGATGCGCCAAGTCTGGCACCGAAAATCCGCCATGCTGCACACATCTGCTAAATAAAACCATCTGTGTGGAAACATAGAAAAAGTTCTGTTTGGTGTCCCGATGATTTACGTAATTTAAAACTCCATAATTACTTTAAAACATTTACAAGTATATTTTGTCTTCATGCCTAATGTTGAGTCTGGTTCCACTAATAATAAATGCACATTTGCATAAAGCATCCATATTTGTCCACGTTCATGTCAGAGTATTGAAAACTTGAAAAGTATTAAATAAAGGTACATTTAGAACAGATAGAAATGTTCAATTAAATTAGAAACAATCACGAGTTAACAATTACGCGTATATATTATATATATATATTATATATATATATATATTATATATATAGATAGATAGATAGATAGATAGATAGATAGATAGATAGATAGATAGATAGATAGATAGATAGATAGATAGATAGACAGACAGACAGACAGACAGACAGACAGACAGACAGACAGACAGACAGACAGACAGACAGACAGACAGACAGACAGATAGATAGATAGATAGA
>NC_139577.1:22931614-23044114 GCF_946808225.1 Silurus aristotelis | reverse complement strand
TATACACACACACATACTAGCATTATTGCATTTTATAACTTTTCACAGGTCTGAGTGTAGTGAGCAAAGCCACTTCAGAGACACAGGCGCTTTCTAATTCAATAAAAATTACATTTGCCAAAACAAATGAACTCATTTGCAATGTACTTTAAACAAATTCAGCTCATTTACAATGTACTCGCTGACTCACACACAAACACTCACATGTTCCACGGTACAGCACTTGCAAAACAACAAACCATGAGGCCGATTTGTATGACTGACAAAACGTGTGCAATCCGTTGACGAAAGCAGTGAATAAATGGGTGTTATGCAATACATTTGGTGTGATTAATAAAATGAAAGCAGGTCAGATGTGCCAACTTTTCCTCTCAGCTGCTCATTAAAGATAAAGTAAGAAAAGAGACATGGCTAAAGAAACTTATTATTATTCATTTTGCTCGGAAGAATAAACACACCATGAGCCTGGCACGTCATTTTTGTAGAATAACATGTCTTCCTGGAAGCATGGAAAGACTGGATGAGCAAGGTAATCGCATTGGGCAGAATTTCATCTCTTGCTCGCACCCATGTTTTTTTTTTTTTTATTGAGCTATTCTTATGCTCGGAAAATTGAGGCAGGTTGCATAGGATGATTTATTCAGAGACTGAAAATATTTATAATTAAAGGATCTTACCTAACTCTACAGGTTTTATCACATCAGCAAAACACACAAAAAAATCTTATGCATAATTTTCTTTCTAATATGCCTCCTCTAACTGCAGTAGCAATGATTTATCATGATTATTACTTAAATTAAACAATATATAAAAAAGTCTCATAATAATATGCATGTCCATATTCAACTGACCTACACAGAAGGCTACATCTGGCCATAAAATAACAATTAGGTGTCATCTTACATTTAAATTAAATCCTTCCAGATACACAAGACAAGTTTTTTGTTTTTGATATATACTACTGTATACTTTGCTTGAAGGCAGAAATGTTCCCTGAAGATTTGGTTTTGATGGTGTGATCCCTCCTGACAGAGCCCAGAAGAGAGAGAAGTGCGACACTGGCATGTCCTCACACTGCTTGGGATTTTTCTAAGCAGTGCTGAAGTTCACAGAGCCATATATAGTGTTCGGTACCGCGGTTTTATCCATACCGTGATTCAGTTGTCCATTCAACCACTGTTTCCATACTGTAAAATGTAAGTGTGCCCCTGAGGTGGCTACTGCTAACACACCTACTCAATTCTTGATCCCTGCTGAGGAGTGACCTTCCACTTCAAACTTCCACTTCTGTGTATACTGTGCTTCTACCTCACATTTATATATACACATCTATAATCCTTATACTTAAAGCAAGCACTTGACAAATGTAATACTGCTTCAGGATTTAGCAGAGAAGCATCTCTTACGCTTTTCACAGCTCTGAAAATTGACTCAGTCCTGATACTAATCTCTCAGTAACATGCTATGCCCAGAGTAGAAATTGTGTGTTAAGGCAAATAGTGTCCTACATAGCTGTTAAGATCTTTGTCATGTCAGTCAGCAGATTTGAAAATAGGTTCAATCAAATCTAAGGCACCCCATGATTTGAAGTCACTGTAAGCTGTTTCAAGTCTCATCAGATTTGTTCAAAGTCTCAGCTGCACATAAGAAATGAACTGGCACACTGTTGCCTTGTATATCTGGAATGCATGTATCTGTGAACATCTGATGTTATAGTTTTATTCATTTTTAGAGTATAATAATTTGTTTGTTATATTTGAACCTGAAAGGGTTTACAGCATGAGCTCATTTATAATAAATATTTAATTCAGCAATGTTCCCGTGGGCTCACCACCTGCAGGAGGGACCGTAAGGGACGGTGCTGTGAGGATTGGGCAGCAGTCGAAGGGCTGCTTAGACTGCTGCCCCCGCGACCCGAATTACGGATAAGCGGGAGAAAATGAATGAATGAATGAATAATTCAGCAATGTTGCAGAAGCAGAATGCAGTTATACTAGATTTCAGCACATGCTATGATTCGGCTGTAAGCGAAGAGTTTCATAGCTAAATACAGCTAATGAAAGCCATGCAGTGCAAGTGTGATACTGTTTTTAAACTGACACTTTTTAATTAGAATTTAATACTGAGTAACTTATAGTTCTGAGGTAATATGGTCAATTTGTTTATTTTCACTCTGCAAATAGAAACATGTCCTACACTGTAACATTCTCTTCTTCTATTAACATGTTTATATGACAAGTTTTTTTAATTTTAAGTGAGATTTACCCAACAAAAAAAAAAAGCAATTGCTTGCCAAATCTGCTGATGATGTCTTTAAGTAGTAGTGGTTTTAGTGGGTCTAGAAGTGGAATTTTTACTTGCCGAACAAAAAAAAAACAGAATGAACAAACTGAAACATCTACGTGTGGTTATACAAAATATTAATTAACCGGACAAAAACCTTACTCAGGGTTGTCTTTAGTCGTGTTTTCTTTAAAGATAGATTATGCATTACTAAATGTAGTTAAAAATTGTATAATGACTGAGTGTATACAAAAACTTGATCATAGGATTTTGGTTCACACAAACGTCTTAGAACTCTGTTGACAGCATTAAAAGCTTGGTCTTTGCAGAAAAAAGGAATAGAAGTTAAGCTCAAAGTATGGCATTTGTTTGAATTTTTTTACATTTGAAAAAACGCAAAAGAAATACATAAGCGAAATAAGTACTTCTGGCGCAATGAAAAATTCCCCGCACACAATTCAGCAACATGAAATACCAGACATGAAAATAATCTAAATAGATGGCGAGGTGTGCAAACCTCTACTATCTTCATGCACTTGTACGGCTCTTTTTTTCTTTCTTTACTTTTATTTTTTGCACTGTAGCAGTGATTCTGCGGCTACATAAAAACACACTCCTCAATTACTTCCTGTTCATTCCCTGTCGATACCTGCTTCCCACTCTCAAATAAACATAAAAATGATGACAAGAAATGTGTCGAAAAAAAGAAAGAAAGAAAGAAAGAAAGAAAGAAAGAAAGAAAGAAAGAAAGAAAGAAAGAAAGAAAGAAAGAAAGAAAGAAAGAAAGAAAGAAAGAAAGAAAGAAAGCTAATTTTTTTTAATTTAAATGCTACAAGAGTTTCGATTATATTTCACAACATTATTATTAGGTGATACAGTCTTCGAAAGAAGCCTGTCAGATTTTGAGCTTTACATCACGGAAAGGAGGCTGCACAGTATCTGCGGAACATTCAGCCAGGCTAAAAATATAGCCTGAGCAAGGACAGAGCACTCCGATTCCAAGCCGACAGGGAGAGAAATGGAGTGAAAAAGCAATCTATGTTTGCTGTCTTTCCTTGTTTGGATTGTTACAGAGTGTCCCTCTTCACAAAGGTGAGCGAGCAATCCTCAGCAAGGGTCACTCATTATAGAACTAATTAGGCTAAGACCATGGAGAATGAGGGAGCAGCTAGAATTAATCAGTGGCCTTGACCCACTCTTCCTAAAACAAGTAAAGACAATGTTGCTGAAGACTCTAGAAGAAGATTGATAACTAACACAAAATGCCTGCTCTCAGTACTCAGATTTTGGTTTATCAATACAGGATGTGACAACACAATTAAACTAATTGCATCAATGCTCTCAAGGAAGTAGGTATGGAAAAAACACAATTATGCTTTCAGTCCAAACTCTGAGGTGTGGCTTAGCTTCGGTACCACATCAATTCTTTTGAAGGCACAAATTAGAGACTTTCCTAAGTAAATGTCTAGATCTACACTAATGGAACACCATTTGACAACATAAAGGGATTGCAATGCTAAGATGTGGCTTTAACAGGAGAACAGGATGCTTTGTGGGATCTTTAATGACCACCACATAAACCACTTTAGCTCTTAAAAAAAAATAAAAATAAAAAAGTCATTAAAAAAAAAATCAATAAAATAAAAACACCAGATTGGAGATATTCCTGTCTACTACCACTTCAATCGCAGGTGCTCCAAGTTTTACAGTTGGAAACGTGATGTCATATGTGCTACAGTGGTTTTTTATTTTATTTTTACACCCTCATAAATTCTTTTTTTGAGTGTACGTGGTCTTGGAGAAATCATAGGGTGTGTCCTGTTGGTTGGGACAAGCAGCTGGAAAAATTGGCATCACAGACAAGGCCACTACATATTTATTCAACTGTGCTCTTTTACCATTTATGAATATAGTTTAAGATTCAAGGTCAAACTTGGCTTAAAGCCTGTCCGGCTTGACCATCTGATATCTAATGTCTTGGGTATATTTTGAAAATGATTCTTAAAATCATTCAAATTCAAATCAAACCTAGGGAGCAGCAGGTTGGCACAGCAGGGAGCACTGCTTTAGCACAGCTCCAGGGTCCTCAGTTTGAACATGTGCTTGGTCTTGTGAGGTTTTGTGTGCATACTCTCCCTGTTCTTTTGCATTATCAGGTTTCCTACCACCTCCCAAAAACACAGTAGATGGAGTAGCTATGCTAAATTACCCCTGTGTAAATGTGCATATAATATACAGTATTCCTGCCAGACACCAAATTCTCTGCAACCCTAACAAGAAAAAAGGATAAAACAGTTCTGAATGTGAGTGAGAATAATATGAACTATGCATTTTTCTTAGTAAATCATATTTAAAATCAAATGTATGGTGGTTTTTTTCCAGGTTTGCATTGTAATGTTTATAAGTAGACACATTTAGATACAAACCAAACCCATCATATTTTATATTGTGGCTCATCCCGTTTTACAAAAGCCAATCAAAAGAATTAGACGAATCGCATGTTCACACAACTTCCTCAAGCCAAAAATAAAGGCTCAAATGCATGGTTAAACGAATCCCTGTGGTTATCTGACACGGCTTGTTTTTCTCCAGGGAAGCAGAAAGAATTGCTATACTGAGCACTGAAACAGAGAAGGTTTTTTTACTAATTTAAGCCTACAGCATATGACAAGTTCACAAGCTTGGGCACAAGATCATAACACAGAGGCATGCATACATCGGTAAAGAAAAATGTTTTTATACAGCGTATTAATTTCCTGGCAAGTGACCTGGTAGTATACCAGAACTGTACAAAAAGGAACTCATTTTACTCCGTCCACATGGAGTAGCACCCGTGAGCAAAGAAAGGGTGTTTTCATGATTCTAGCTATACTGTATTGAATCTCATTTCACAAGCATTTAGTTTAGAATCAAACAAAATAACACACATTTATTAGGGCTGCAAGAACTAATTGATAAAATAATAATAATAATCGATAATTAAATTTGTATTAATGCATATATAATGTATTTATTATAAAAGTGAATTAATTATATACTAGATGCTTATATATTTTTTTAACGCATGGTTGTCAACTTGCCATCTGCAATTATCATTAAAGACAATACAAATGTTGATTCACACAATTTACACCTTCCAAGACACAACTGTGGTGGGTCTCATCAGCAAACAAAGAGAGGAGGTGCAACAACTAACAATCTAGTATAGAGCCAACAATCTGTCTCTGAACGTTGACAAAACCAAAGAGATGTTTGTTGATTTTAGGAGAGCAAAGAGCAGCCATTCTCTACTAAACATCGATGGATCCTCTGTGATCATCATCAAGAGCACCAAATTCCTTGTGGCGGAGAACTTCATCTGGTCACACAACACCAGCTCCATCAGCAAGAACGCAGAGCTCCTCAACACACAGAACTGAACTGTCCCAAACTCACACACACTCAATTAACTGTGTGTTACTGAACTCAAACACACTAAATATTTATTTCAGTTCACACACTTTTTTTTTTTTTATTGTGTGCATCATGTTGGATTTTGGTGCTTGATTTGAAACTTGGCGCATAAGTAAAACAAATGTTTACTGATTATTTTTTGGTAAAGTATATATTTTTTTATATTGGAGTAAAAAAAGATGCTGTGAATAAAAGGCTGTTCAATTGAATATTAAAATTTTGCCTCTTTTATATTTATTCATTTGTATTTTTTATAAAAATTGTAAAATAGAAATACGTGCTGCATTAATCGCGTGTTAATAAAACCAGTGCTGTTAAAATGTATTTGCATTTTGACAGCCTTAATTAATATATTAATACAAAATCAATTTCTAATTTTGTTACCTAATGAATGTATCCTGGCTATACAACCACCATATAGAACACAAGCAGAGAAAAGATGATAATGATCAGGTGATCAGGAATGTCTCTGTTCTCAGTCATGTTTACATCGCTGACTCCCTCTGTCTCATCCACGTTAACACCGTACTTCTTGTTGGCTTCTGCCTTACTCATTGTGAGCTTTGTAAACTAGCCTACATCTGTGGTGTGTGAGAGCCAGGAAATAATAAACCAGTGGTAGATTGAAAAAGTCGTGCAATGACAGGAAATAGATTGATGGGCTGAAAACACAGTGAGAAGAAAAAATGCACAGTGAGAAGAAAAAATATTTACATTTCCCCAAATAGATTAAAACTAAAGTAACGAGCCTGTTGTGAAAGTGTAAAAAGTAGAAAGTACAGATATTTGTGAAAAAATTTAATGAGTGAAAATAAAAAGTTGTCTGAATAATAAATATTGAAGTACTGATACCAAAAAAATCTAAGTACAGTAACAAAGTATTTGTATTTTGTTACTTCCCACCTCTGTGTAGCTTGTTGTTTTATGTTGCACCAGTATTCTGGAGAAACGTTTTCTCATGTCACTATGTACAGATAAAAGCTTCTTGACTTAACTTGGCATACTCAAAAACTGCTTTTTTTTTCCTTTTTTTCTTTTTGACAGTAAGAAACACCCCAGCGTGAGTGTATTTGTTCAAAGGAGAAATCCCCCCAATATCTGGCTTTTGTATCTTTTACATAAATACCCTGAATTAGGGTTCTATATATAGTTATAATAGGCAGAACAGCTTATTTAAAAAAAATATATATATTTTTTTTTAAATCGTACGATTAATCAATTAGCAAAACAATCAGTTGCAGCCCTAAGTTCTATACAGAAAATACGACCTAAATGATGGTCAAGCATGTTGTCCTCGAAATAACAAATGCAAGGTAGAACAACAAGAAACTTCCCTGAAGAAATGTCTATACCAGCAGTAAAGGGCAAAACACTTTTCCTATATGACCATTTCATTTACAATTGGGACAGTCTATGTAAACCTTTGTACACTATTTTGGCCAAACGCTGGTGAATCTAATAAATATATTTATTTGTAACACAATGAAAATTTAGGGGGCATGATAAATTCACTGTTTATATACAAATTTTTGAAGCTAGCTAGTTTTTTTGGAGCAGCTAGTGGTGAGATATGGTTCCAACAGGCAAAGCGCCTGTGGTTGGTTCCTTGTAGTAGTGTTTGTAAAAAAATCCTCTGGCTGTGGAAAAAGTGGTTTTTGGTCACATTTACAGACAAAATGGTAGACACTGGCTTGGTAAAACCATCAAGACCATAACCGCATAATAACTATTGAGAGACTAAAAGAAAATTTTATGTCTATACATAAGGATGTCTGTCAATGTAATTCCACCTCCTCTAATTAAAATGTCTTAATCAGATTGAAATTAATCACAAATTAAAATGTTCTTGATTCAAGAAGTATTAAAAGAACCACCTACTGCAAAGTACACTAGTACACGCAGTGATTACAGCCCTGTGTTCAGCAATAATTCAACATTGCAGGGGCAGGTTCTTCAACAACATGCACAAACACGGTCAAACACCTAGACATCTCAAGGACTAAGCACAGCATTCAAATCCCATACTTAGAAGACTCTATTCTAACACAATAAAAGAACGTTCACTTCTTTGCCACGCTTATCCCTCTGGAATATTTGTGTCTAAAAATCAGTGATGCCAATTTCTCCAACTTTGGACATATTTACTTCTTGAGAAGTCACATACGAACTCACAAAGCCCCAATGGACCTGCACAGGGCTATAGTTAGTCTGCTGAAGATTTAAAACCCAGAAGTCACTTGGGGTCAATTTCGATTTTAAAAAATATTATGGTATGATAAAAATGTTTTAAAAACACGTCAGTGGGAAACTTAAAAGGAACAGAATGATGTAATGTGTTTAGTAAAACTCTGAGTACACAGACAAAGCATCTTCACTAGAGTTACTTGCAGTCTTCAGTGTTACATTGGTGTCCATATTCAAACAAGAGGGTGCAATGTATAAAATAGATATAAAAGTAGAAACCAATAGGGTCAGAAGCTCGTCTGATTGAACAACAGATCGGTAATAGAGGCAAATTAATTTTAATCAGTATTTTGAAAGTGCTACCTATAAGGTAATCTTCCTGCTCTGTCTTTGACTAAGACCTAATTCAGAAACTTGACAAAGAAAAAGAAAAGATCTCAATTTTTTTAATATATTTCCTCAAACCCTTTAGATGTTTTGCTTTTATCATACTTAGCACAATACCAGGGATTTCTTATTAACGCGTACATTTTTCAGAAGTGATTTTGTCTCATCTTAAGTCACATCAAATTACTCGTTAAAACCATATCAGGCGTTTGCTCATTTGTGACTGCCATCACATAAGTCACATCAAATCTCTCTCCATCACTGCCTATCCATTATGACATACACTGTGATGCATTGCTAAGTTTCAAGTTTAGTGTTATTTTCCTATAATAAAAAAAAGTAAAAACTGAAACTTCAAATAGTTTTTATGAATTAATTTTAGTGTACGTGTATTATTTTCCAATTAGGCCTTATCCATGATGTGCCTCTAGTTCAATAAATAAAATTACACTTTCTGCTGACCTTTGCACATCTTATATAGAGTTGCAGAAGATGCACCTAATTATTAGCCAATATTATAAACCGATTTGCAAAACCAGGCCACCCTATACCCACATGAACACTTTTAGTAGAACGCTAACATATTGTATATTTGTATCTCTCAAAAATGAGTGCATCATTGCGCCTGGATTTAACAGTTTAGATCTTTAATAGGATATATTGTTAGAGCTATGCTATATGGCAAAAAGTTTGTTGACACCTGACCATCACACCCATATGTGCTTAGTGAACATTTCAATATACATTTCCTTCCTTTGCCGTTATAATAACCTTCACTCTTTTGTAAATAATTATTATTTTTTTTTGCTGTGAGGATTCAATCATTCAGCTAGGTCAAGTGAAGTCAGGTCAAGTCATGACATTTCAGTGTTCCATGGTTTGAGGTCACGTGTGGTGTCTAGGACACTCAACTTCGTCCACTCCGACTTTGGCACAATAGACATAGCTGTGCTGAAATACGTTTGGGCCCTAGAGTTCCACGGAATGGAAAACATAATACTATAGCATAGAAAGGCATCCTACACAACCGTGTGCTTCCAACTGTGTGACAACACTTTGAGGAAGAACCACATGGTCGTGGCTTTTCAGGTGCCCACACACATTTGGTGCATGTCTAATAATGGTGAGATACAAAAAGAAGCTTTTGAAGAGATCATAAAAAAATATGTTAGAAGAAATTGTAAGAAACTTTTTTTAATCGAGGGCATGAGCATAAAGAGAAAGCGCTTACAGAAAAGGTTTAGACTGGAAAAAGATCTTGTTGAGAGACCAGGAAAAGGAAGAAGTATACAGAAATATCTGTACAGGAGGAGACTTTGGGGGTGTTACAGCTACTATGGTGGTCTATTTAACCATTCATCAGAAAAAAGCCTTTCCATCCTCAAAGCCAGCATGGCGCCAAGACACCTAAGCAAAAGGAACAATATGAATACTCACGCAAGAACACGCAGTAAACAGGAAATGGTTAGGGGCGTTATAGAGTACATGACGAGGTGAACGACATTGTGCTTCCTTTAAACTACAGTAGGGTGCTATCCATTTTTAAACACACCCTAATTACTCTCATTCAACCGTTTGTGACACAAAACACAGCAATCTATTTTCCAGCCTCGGTTTTTCATCTCTATCCTTACATCCTGATGTCTCAAAGCCAGCCGACATTCTGTCCACATATCTTCCTCTCTTTCTCCTCCTGTCTTATCTCTTGCCTTTCTCCCGAACACAGCATCCTGTTTGCTTTGTAAGCAGGACAAACACACATTTCACAGGCTATCACATTTGCAATGGAGCACTGATATCTCTGTAATTGGGCTTTTCCTGTTCGGCAGAGGATGCGAGAAAGAGGGAAAGAAAAAAAAAACCTTTGCAACATGGTCTTTGACTACATGAGTTAGCTTTAGCATCACTCTATTGAATGTCTGGTTCTTTAAGAATTTATCAAAATAATATAAGTTTTATAGTTTCATAGGTCTCCAAATATTGCCAAAATCTTGAGCATTCTCCAAATTCCATGCATAAAACTTGCATACAGCGTTGGAGCAGCCTTTTGATTTTAACACACCAAAAGTCTAAAACACATTACTGTTAAACATACACCAAGCTCTTTAACCAGGTTTATCCATCCAGATTTTATAAAACATCATTTCATGTTAGCCTTTAATTACCTCTTATTTTCCTTTCGTTTACTGGCAAGTTATTTATACACTTATTCATATTAATTTTTACTTTTTTACTTCACACTGCATTTTTTTTTAGCTCCATTTAAATCATAGTATAAACTGCATTTTATATATATATATATATATATATATATATATATATAATTTTTTTATAATTATAATTTTTTTTATATATTTTTTATTATTATTATTATTATTATTATTATTGTTATTATTATTATTATTATTATTATTATTATTATTATTTTTATTACAGTATGTTAATGCAGCTAGCCAAGGCTGGGTTTGGCTTGGTTCTCAAACTTGGAATAAGTTCCAGTTAAAATAACTTGTGAAAAAAACCACGCCATTTCCCACAACAGCTACAAAAATGCAGGGATCATTTGCCACCCTCCAGTAAAATCCCTAAATGACACAAGCTAAACCTGTAACACTAAGTCAAGTCATCAATCAGCTAAACTTTTGATCCGATCCCTGAAAAGCAGCTCAGATCAGCAGTGCACTTGTACCACACTGAGGCAAATCAATACTGAGATAAAACACTTCTAATGCTAGATTTCTGGGAAGACCTGCAGACCACACTTGGGCACGCCTAAAGTAGCGGAACAGTCTGAAACCAGAATAAAGTGCATGGAAAAAAAAGTGCGGTCTTATTCAAGGGAAATAGTCCTGTCGATAAAGGCTGACTGCCAGACAGGCTAGCTCACTTAAAACTTTCTAAATCGGCTATGTCTTTAGTGTGAAGTTTATTTCCATCACATGGTATTTCTCTGAAGCTCCGTATAAATTTGAAAAAAAAGGAAAAATGGCCATATCTGTGCAAGGTGACACTGGCATCAGCAGACATCTCTATGGCTGCTTTCTCCTCAGTAACGTCTGCCCACCTGCTGTACTACTAAACACTGCACAAATCTTTCAACGCACAGTTCAAACAGAGCTGAACAGCGTTGTAGCATTTTGTTGCATTGGTCTACAATTCTTTTAATCATCTGTCTGATTTAGCCTAAATCAGGGTTCAAAGCATAAAAAAATTTAAACTTGCCTTGATTCCATGAACTTTTGCTATTTATTTAAATTTGGAAAGGGGGGGAAAAAACCCACACTGTTCATTTGTCCAGCATTAACCGCACCCCCCTGAAATTTTACAGACACACAGCTCTCAAACACTAAATGGTGCGGGTTATTGCAGCACTGTCCTACTGGAATAATTGCTGTACCCGTGTTTAATAGGATGTTATGAAATTGGATGTCACAGTGGTGTTACAGGCTAAAATGTAAAATCTAATGGTCAGCAAGAAAGATTCTAAGTATTCTAAGTATTTAATTAGAACAGAATTTACATGTTAAATGTGTCTTGCTCATACATGCATTCTACACCATCAATCTTTTCTACTTTCTTTTATTTTTATATATAAATAATAAAAATAATAAAATATATTCTACACACACGCATACATACACATATACATACACATACATACATACATACATACATACATACATACATACATACATACATACATACATACATACATACATACACACACACAGATGTATGTAGAATGCATGTATGAAATGAAATGTATACTGTGATGAGCAAGACAGATGTACATTTTAAGTTAAATGTAAGTTTAACAGATGTAAATTCTACATTTTAAAATCGGGAAGTCACAATATAAATTTATTAAAAAAATGTAAATAAATATAAATATATATATAAATAAAAAAAATAACAATATATATATCAATCACATGTTGCACGTAAGCAGTATGTCACATGACCATTGGCTTTGCTTGTGTTAAGAACTCGAAAAGAAGCTTCTCTCGAGTCCTCTTTAATATGGCCTCTGCTTCAAACTCAGTCACAATGCTGTTTGTTTTGGGTTTTTTTGCTGAAAAAGATAGCACCTCTACACTTTGTTTATACTGAAGAAAAAGAAAAAGTCTCTTCTCTCACAAGATATGAATGATGCAATCTTAAGTAAAATGCCAATTCAGACAGAATCATATGTTAAACAGGGGTTAATTCTACTGGAGGTAAAATAGGATCTAATCTTTCCAGATGTGTGAATGTGCAGTCTTTAAAAAAATACCAACATGACAGATTTGGACAGGGTTAAAATTCCAGAGACACTCCTCTAATAACCACCTTATCTCACCTCCTAATGTAAAACTAGTCTGAAGGACTTTTAAGAAAGACTGACTAAGAATGATTTTTGTAAAATCTCTTCCACGTTCAGTATTTATTACATTATCATTATAAGATGAAAGAGACTGCGAGGTGAAGAGTCACATGGCATTAAAAAAAATATATATATATATATATACAGAAATGCCCTTCAGGCTTTATTTTAAAAAAGTCAGTGATGAGGTAACAATCAATCGCTTTGATTAACCATGTAATCGTGACACATGGTATACAGATCACGCTCACTCATTAGCTCACCATCTGATGGGTTATTTCTGGTGATTTGACTAAGGGTTAGATATTTGATGTTTTAGTAGAAGTTAAAAGAGCAAGCATTTGCTTCCTGGACTCCATTCTACCTCTCTAAAAAGTAATTGGGAGTTGCACAGGGAGGCTTGAGGTAGCGAATGGGATGAGGGGTACTTTAGTGCGACTTGCAATGGTTCAAGTGTAGGAACACAGCCTGACAAGTGGACTGAGAGGACTGTGAACAGAGAGGATTGTGCTATTGTTTTGTGAAATGTAGAATGGGAGCACCAAGTTAAGAAAAATGGGCTTTGTCCCAATCTCTTTTTGATGTCTGTATACAAATAGCTGGCAGGCTATAAATCAATAGATTGGTGGCATAGTAGATGTTCGAAAAATTCAGTATTAACTTTTTTATTTTAATATTTTTAAACAAATTTTTCATCAGTTTGTTCAAATTTTTGAACAAACTTCTTCATACACTTATCTGTGCACTTGCAAAAGTGAAAAGTAAAAACCTCCCTTTCATGTTTTGTGACCAATGACCAATGTCTCAAGTGTATTGTAAACCGGCAAGTTCTCAATCAAATAATCAATCAATCAATTAATCAATCAATAAAGTACCTCATATTCCTAGTAACTAGTAAAATTCCTAGTTAAAGACTGACGTTATACCTAATAATGTGTTCTCTACATTACACACACCAGGTACAGAAATGTAGGGAAGTAATAAACTAGAACCTCTGAGAGATTACAGGAATAAATATTTCAGATCTTTAAAAAGCTTTTTGGCTGCAGGGGGAGCTGACATTAGGGGAAAAATGAACCTTAGCTAAAACAACCCCAGAGGGAAACTCCCTTCTTTGGAATGCACTAAGCCATGCCATTTCAGCCTAACGCTCCAAAGCACATACATGCAGGAAGCAGCATGAATGCACGACAATGATCAGAAAAAAGTAGGACAGAATCAAGTGCTGAGAAAAATCAACAGAACTTCCAAGAAACATAAATGATCACCACTTCTAAAAAACATTTAGCGTCCAAGTAATTTTTTTCTCTATTTCAGACTGTTACATTAGTCAGAGTGACATGATTTGGAGGGTGTCTCCGAGGGCAAGCTCGCGGGCCTTTCTGCAGGAAAGGATGTCTTTAAATGAGAAGCTCCTCCACTGTGGGATAAAAATAGATCCCGGGAAAAAAAGGGAACAGTAGGCTCTACAGCTGCTGCATTGTTCCAAAGTGGAAAATGGAAAATGCAGTTACCAGTAAACAGCATGCAGGCGATAACCTTAGTCCTGACCAGCAAGTCGCAGGAGTCAGTGAGGATAAAAACAGCACAGAACTCAGAGCTCACTTTCATACCGAAAGCTTGGAAGGCCGAAGCATCCATTAAATTAATATTTAATATTTGTCTGCTTTAAATATGTGCTAATATAAAATCTCCTCTGCACTAAAATTACCATTTTTTTCATCATAACTTTCACAAAACATGTTTTATGTTACACGTTAAAAAACATTTTACCTGGGTGCTGGTGCTTATTCTTGCCCCTAGTTCAGCAGTTATTTGCCAATATAATGATTCTGAGTGAGTGGTCCTGTGACATTTTATCTTCTTAGCATTACATACACAGCGAAATAAAAACCGGTAGAAATTATAAACTTTGCTCCTGTATTTAAGCATGATGCTAGCCTCAAACGCTTGAACACGCTTGCTCAATTATCACTATATGTCTACAATCCTATAACACTTGCTCTCCATGATGACGTTGGGCCATACCTCTGAAATGGAAAATGCAGAGACCAGGTAAACAAAGACTAGAGTGATAACTTTTCACTAGCCTTCAGGCTCAATAGTGGTGATAAGCTTTAAACAAGAAGAAATGGCTACTGAAACATCTGAACAACAGCAACAACAAAAAAAATTCAATGTACTTCAAGTGACAAGTAAATTACAGTGATTGGAGATGGGACATGACTCACACTTCCCTCAAGGAATCATTAGTAGACCAATCAAAGCGTCACTCTTTTGTGGATCCCCTTAAAAATTGGACAACCAGCAACTTGTAACTAACAACAGTCGAGGCAGCACGATTTGACAACTCTGGAAACATTCAACATTTTCTAGGCATGTTTCCAAAACTCTTTACAAACTGTTCCACTAATGCAGAGTGCAAAAGAACTTGTATGGAGAAAATCTCTGAGGAAATGTAGGTGCAATTAAATATATATCCACCCCCTAACAGTAGCCTTGGGTGAGATAGCTGTTCCCTGATCACCTTCTCCAAATGACTCATTTGCTTTTCTCCAAGGTCTCTTGTGAAAACACATGGCAATCTGATACTACCAGAGAAACAACAACACCAGGGATCAAGTACGTGGAGAACTCTTGTGCGTGTACGCATGAATATACAAATCGCTGATGCAAAGCAGGGGTTAATGTATTGCCAACCTCTACTGCACATTTGCCATAAATGGGCACCTTGTGGCAAAGACAGAAACACTGATGTTGCTCCAGGAGTTCTCCGTTATGGTTATGCTAATGCTTTCCATGGGTGAGAGAAACCAGGACCACTAAGGAAGAAATGTACACACTCAAACTTGGATTTAATAAAAAAAACACTAATTGGCTGTCATGTACACTACAATCCTTAAAGGTTAAGTGCCTCATTCTTTTTTTATCTTGTTTAATGACTAATGTTAAATGTCTTGAAAGAAACATTGCTCTCATCACTCCTAGGCTTTTATAATCCACCTCACTGTCTTTGACTAGTAAATGTAGCCAAGAATAGAAAAATACTCAGACACTTATAGATATTTTTCCTTAATTCTGAAAGATCTTTTCAGAAACATGCAATTTTGTATTACATGTTAACAAGGATGTGTAACACATGACAGAAGAGAAAACCTTTTGGCCTTACAGTGACCTCTGGCCTGTTTGGACCAAATACAATATGACTTCTGTTCAACTGCTAGTTTTAATATTACAGTAATCACCCGTTTACTGCATTCAAAACGAAAAACCGCGGTAAACGTACGCCACCCCAAAAATGCTATTTTATTTATACAGTAGTGTATTAACATTTTACTTCATTTTATTATTAATAATTTTCTTTTAATTAATAAATGTCATTTTTTCAAAATAAAAATTTCATAAAAACTATTCCCTTTTTGGTCTATCGTGCTATCTGTGTGAGACCGGGAAAATCAGCCAAACAAATTAGTTATGTGGCAAATGCAATTCTCCGATAAAACGGGGACGCGAGATTCGAACTACGGTAAAGCGGGGGATTACTGTAATACCATACAAATCACTCAACCTCTTATACTTGACAGATCACACTAACACGAATGCACTGATAGACAGACTCACAAACAGACTGAAGGACAGATAGCCGAAAATATAAGCAAAGGTCAGCAATAGAAGTCAGGACACAGCACAACAACTCCTGCATGTACCTCACATTTAAACATATGGAAACAAACGTGTGAGACACAAATAATAATAACATTTACAAATGAACGCATTCCAAATTCAATCTTAAAGTTTTATAAAAATGTGCAAAATAAATGTACTACAGGATCAGGTACAAGTTTGCATCCCTTGGTCTGTATTAACACACCAGCATTCATTACATTATGCCAGCTAACACGTTACATACTTTAATTTTCATTTACCTCAAGAGCTAGCTAAAATAAAATGAAATGTATTTATGCTGATTTGGGATTTACTGTTCAGACAAAGATAAAGCTGACCTTAAGGTGTTAAAGTGGTGGACCAAACAATTAGAAAGGTTTGGTAGAATAACTCGGACACCCATGCGCGCTAGGTCACATAAGTATAAACACTTTACACGATTCTGTGTCTTTCTTCGTCTCTTTTAAAGCTCATTCACTACTTTTACATTTATGCCCTTATCCAGAGCAAATAATATTTATTTCACTTATAAAACTGAGCAGCTGAGGGTTAAGGGCCCGATAATGGCAGCTTGGCAGACCTAGGATTTGAAATAATGATCTTCGGATTAGTAATTAAACATTTTACCTAACAAGGTTAGCTCATTGCAAGCTCCTGCACCAATCCCTTTAGCAGTCATCCATTACTCACCACTTACTGTTGAATTAATCTGCTACTTTACCTGCATTACAACTCAATATATTACCCTTGGATTATTGCATTAAAACTATGGACTGCTGCATTAAGTCAATCCGTACTGTAAAACTCTCCATCCACATATTTTTTGGTGCAGCCTACACCACCCTCACATTCAGGAAATCATCAAAAAAAAAAAAAAAAGCTTGAAAAACAAGAACTCAACGGTCCCACTGTAATAGTTTGTCCAGGCAACCATGTCGCACAGTAAAAGTATTCCGAATATAAAGAACCTAATTCATCTCACAGTGAAGGTAATAAAATTGTGTGAAAAAAATATAACAAAAAAAAGGTCTGACATCAGTGCGCAGCTCATAAGGGCAAGAAAACACAGCTATAACATTTCCACATTCAAAATCACATTTGTGACATATATTAGTTTGAATTTCTCAAGAGTTGTGCCATTTAAACCTGCTGTCTAATTTATATTTCACCATATTACACGCATGCTATTACACAAATGTATATACTGCAGATATTTATAAGTCCAGCATACAGTAAATGTGAATTTTGAACACTATCACTGCTTATATAATAACTTTGTTAAAAATTCACATTTATTCAAAGTTATTCTATAAACAGTGATATAGAGATTTTTATCACAAAATTCACATTTATCCACTCTTCATCTCACTACTTTCACCATGCTTTAAGATTCTGCTGATAAATTTTGTATAAACGACCAGGGGCCATAATGACTGTATTATTCATGAGTCCTCAGCACAAAAAGCCTACAGCTCTGAACATTTCCAATTAACAGATGACATTTCTACTGTTATTCCTTGTTGACTTTAGGATTTGCCTCCTGTTGCTTTACTATTCCCTAGGAAGAAACAGGCTTCTGTCCAAACACAAACCCTCGTGATAATTTCATGGGAACTGTGCTAGGTCTCATGCCATTACGCTGAATTATACATAAAATGATCACTTCCTATCAAGCTCTAGTAAAAGTAGATGTGTAAAAGAGTCTCGATCTGCTTAACATTAGACATAGATTGATGTAATGTTGGTTGATCTGGGTTTACTGAACATAAATTAATGAATGCATGAGGTGGCTTTCAAATATTGGCACAAAAAATGTTTGTTATTGCATCGAACATATTCCTGACATCTGACACCTGACAAATTAGGACTAGTACATCCCAGTGAGAAATACAGGAGAAAACTAAATGTATGGTATCTGTGAAGACTAAACCAAACCACAGTGCAGTGAAAAAATAGAGCTATAATATACTTATAACCAAAACCAAAAACACTCTAATAGCGTATTACCAACATATACACACACAAACACACTCTATAACACTCTTAAAACATTATACAGCTGCTCATCACTCATTTAGAGCACACTGGATGATGCATGTGCCCTTTGTCATCATCTTTTAAACACACACAGGCAATTATAAGACTAAGGGCTAGTTTACACCGGCTCAGGTTATTCGCGTGGATGCGATTCGATCACACTACACTGATACGCAGTGTTAACATGTTTATCTACAGGTCAAAAACAAAGGTCAAGAGCAAATTCAGGAAAAATATCAACCTGTAACAATACCTGAACTAAACAGTCTTTTCACTCTCGTATCAAAACATCATTTTACATTAAACAGGGAAGAAACAGGTCCCGAAATGATTTCAGAGATCCTGTGGAAGCACTCAACACCTCTGCCTCCTCACAAAATAAATGAATGATCCATATCCCAACCACTAGGACAGCAGATGTCATAACATCCATTTCCTAAATTAAATAAACACTTTCACGTGGTAACCTGCTCTGTTTTTCTAAAACTCTGAACTGTTGGCCGATCTGTAGTAGTATCATATTGCTGAATAATAACCCTCCAATCGGTCAGCTGCCAGGCTCAATGATGAAAGCAAGTTTGGGCAAATTTCATAGCAAAATGAAGACACACGACACTCTGTGTATAATTTGCAGGTCGGTCATCATACACTTTTCTATGTTTCTCTCTCTCTATCCCACTTGCTTTTTCTCTGAAAGATCTGTCCATCATTTAAAACAAACACTGGAGAATCAACAAAAACAACCCAGGTGCAGCAGTATTAAATATGCAAAGTAGCTGAAACCAGCAGTTTGGGCGAATGCGTAATTTGCTTGCTCTCTCATGCTTACTCTCTTCCTTTGGCTGTACTAGGCTGTGATTAGCCCAACCCTTTTTTTTTTTAAGCGAGTTCTGTCTTACGTCTTTCATTCGTGCTTCATGTTTACATTCCATCGAAGCGGCACGTCGGAACAAGCACGGCAAACGGAGAATATGAACCATGGCTGTTGCACGCCCTGCTGTATCTGGATACTGTAGTAAGGAGACACCAAACCACAACTCCAGAGGTATAATGAACAACAGAAATTTTTAGATAGAATTATTGTGAGCAAGCATGCCAGGTCTCAGATCCTCCCCCTCTGACAGTTCGGTGTAGACTGCCTGAGGAAGTGCAGACGAAATGACAGATGGCAGAACATTTGGACACACTGTATACTCCCAGATCATACTAACAATAACTGTTGGCATGACATTAGGATATTAATGCGTGAACGCTTCAAGCTATTTATTAGCTATCTTAAGCTTAATAATAATAATAATAATAAAATAGGGTGTTACTGAGCATGCCCTAACGTGAGCAGACACTATAAAATAAGGAAAATACCAGTTATCTCTACCAGGACAAAATGAATAACGAGTGCCATGAATATTCCTCATCTAATAATCATAAGAAACCAATGACAAATGACAGTTCATTATGCCACACTAATTAACACAACCTCCCAGATTACACTCTTCCTGATCTTGTACACTAGTGTAAATTATTAGTGTAAATAAAAATAGCAGCTACTACTCTTTCAAGATATAGACAAATCAGTATCGCTATATTTTTGTGTCTATTTAATAGGTTCAGCTAGCCATGCTTATTTTATTCTATCACATTAAACACAACATGTTGCCTAGTCTATTTCCAGGCAATAAAAAACATCAGACTGGGCACCACAATGGAGCGTTTACTTAGCTGATAAAACTGGACCCCTTCATGACCCTCAATTGAAATTCAAGTGCCATTCATCTTGGTTTGTTTAATTCACACTGGAAAAAAGTGTGGTTATCTGCACCGCTCTTTGTATTGGGGGTTGGGGGGCTCCCACATTCCCTATAAAGTTCTTTGGAGCAATGCCAAGCACTGACGTACTCATCCTTATTTCACTTCCTTACCTGCAAAAGAACTGATTTTCTCTCCCTCATTTGCTGTCTGAGTCGGTGTGACGAATTCAATGAACTCGAAGGAGAAGTGTTTGTTCTCATGTCTGCATTTCTGCATGAGCAAAAAATTCCCGTTGACCACACTTACTGTAAACATGAATTTCACAAAGAACATATCTTCAATTGCATCACATGTGAATATTTTGTAAAGACAGCTACTGTAGGAATTCTTTAGGAATTATGTTCGGGAAACCTGCTTTTTTTTTTTTTTTCCGCCACAGTGACATTAGGTGTTCATACCGCACAAAACATTCAGTCCTACTAGACTATTTAGGATTACTACAAAAGGTCCAGCTACAAACGGCCTGGACAAGCAACTAACAGACAGGCTATATCACATAGCTTTTCTTTTATAGTGATTACCAAATTTGACCAATTTCATGGACGCTTTGGAGATAGGATGCACCTGTTTTCTTAGCATGAGGAAAAAGCTGTACATTTTTCTTTAAATATTCTAAGATTTATGTTGTCCACCTTTCTTTACACGTTTATTGAAACATTTATGAAGGTAATGCTAACTAATGGCTCAGAATAGTAAATTCATTTCGCTAAAAACTAGAGTGGCTAAATTATGGCTACTAGTTTCATACATTTATCAGCTCTTCTTCAGTAGTCTGCTTTTTCTCCCAAGTACTTCCAGTTCCTGATCCCTGCACTAGACTGCTTACCCCGAGTATTCTCAATATCATTTATCTTTCGATAAACGTGGGTGTGGTGTGAAGCATTCTACCCAGAAGTATATCTAAAGAGGAAGTATATGCCAATCACATCACTTATTTGTTACACAAGAACGGTTTTGAAATCGGTTGCCTGGATGTGATTCCAAAACGTACTCATCTAAAAAGAGCAGCTTGACTCATTGGACTCATTGAACTACTGCAATACTTTATGTCTTGAGAACCAATTAAATGTGAACACATGGATTGTTTGGTTTTTGTCTTTTAGACATGAAAGTCTGCCTGGCCAATCTGTCTTAAATTCTTTTGTACCATAAGAAAACTTTTGTCATGTAGCTATAAAATATAAAAACTATTCTGTCCTAGATTTAAGCTTCTCATCTTTTGAGAGGTTGGAGACAGACATGAAAAGGCACTTTGGAAATAAATGGCTATTACTTCAGCATTTGGAATTCCAGATCAGTCTTTTCCCATTGAAATATATACACCCAGGCACGGAGAGGAAGCGAAGCACTAATAAAAACAACAATCTTTCTTTCATTATGTTTCCATCACAGCTCCAGAGCCCAAGACACTCTCCCAGCTTCGTTCTCCTTCCCGAGAAAAGCCACAGGCTGACATCTTTTGTTCGTGATCAATTGCTAGTTCTTTTTAACGCATCCAGACTTGAAAACCTGCAAGGTGAAAATGGCGTGTGTTAATTTAGTGGCGGATTTACCGAGCTGACACTTTGCTCTTAAGGATTGTCAAACGTCCTCAACTGGCTATTAAACTTTGGAAAGTCTATCGGTGTCAAAACACATGGACTCGTGTTCCATTACTAACATCCATCTTAAAGCATTTGTTTCATCTGGGAAGTGGTGAAAGTGCTTTGTGGCCAAGCAAAATCCAGAAACTTACTTCACAGGCCAGCGATAGCTTGCTCATCCTGTTATTTACTGTGGCTCTTCGACAGAGCCTTTACACACACACACACACACACACACACACACACACACACACACACACACACACACACACACACACACACACACACACACACACACACACACACACACACACACACACACAGCCCAGCATGCGGACTTTCACCCCTTGACATGTGTGTACTGGCACACGCTCAATGTTTACCATATAGTGGCTAAAATTGAAAGACTTGTGGCCATGCGTGTATTTATTTAAAAGGGAAACTCAGCAAGACTTTACAATTGAGTTACTGTTAGCGTTGAGCTTACGCTATTTGTAACAGCACTACACCACGCAGAGGACGCATTCACTGAGACAGGCCTTCTTTTCAGATGACTGTTTTATTAATGTTTATTTGGCTTGCGTAAATATAGGACATCACTGGCATTTCTCATGAAAGCAGGGCAGAAGCAGACTGCGCTAACGAGGCATCAAGGGAAATCGGAAGAGAGAGAAAGAATGAGACATTACAGTCGGTGAATTTGCGCTGTCAAATGAAATAGCCCATGTTCCAAACACAACTTCATAAACTTCGGATTGCATTTAAATAAATAAAAAAAATAACTTCTCCGATGCTGCACTAACCGCAAAGCACATGTTTTTAGTTAACCTTTTTTTTTTTTTTTTTTTTTTTTTTTTTTACACAAATCTCTATCAGAAATAAGGGACATGACGGCAGGCAGAACTCACCATCAATATTCATTGCAGTAACTTTCTTTTCTGCCTCCGATACTGACAGTCAATTGAGCAAGTTCGGATATCAGAGCTCTACACAAGGTTATAAAGAGTGGCTGGTTTACAGTTTTGAAAAACCATACAAGAGTGAGGTGAATCTTTTTTATTGACCTTGTAGTGTCTTTACTGTCAGTCAGATTTGTTTATGTGGAAAGGGCAGCAGATAAGCGTCAAATAGTTCATCAGTTTTGAAGCACAAAATATATTTTTTGTTATCCTACAAAAAAAACGTTTGGCCATTTTCGGATGGCTTTCTGTGGTTTAGCCCCTGGCGTGTTTTCCCCTCACACAACAATCACGGTCTGGTGCAGTTTAAAACCACCAGTCCGATAGCCTCTGTGCGAGGTGATCGATGATCGAGGTGCAGTCAATACTGTGAATCGACTGCACTGAAAAAATGATTTGTGTCCGTATCGACCGAACTGTGATGTGAAGTGATGAACGGAACGTGCTGTGTGTTTTGGGTTGTGAGCGACACTGTGCTAAACTGAATCAAAGGAAAGAGCTGTAGCGCAATGCAAATTTAAAGAAAAAGGGTAAAAGCATGCGCATGTTTTACATCTATTTATTCATGTATCGGACTGATGTTCTATTCAGCATTGATTTGCAGAAAGCATTCTTTGTGGGGTTTCTGAATTTCTATGTGCACTTTTGCAAACTGATTGTTTACGTATCCTAGTGAAATATCTGAAAACAATCCGTTTGTGTTTTAAACCGTATCAATATCTCAGCTACTGTTGTCCTGTTTTTGGTTTTTTTGTTCTTTGTGCTTAATTGAATTATGCACAAACAATCCAAAGACATCAATATCGTACAATTTGTGACAACATGCACCTAACAAAAACATATGAGTTTGGCTAATGTCCTCACCCTGCACCGCAGTGCATATTGCAGTGACTCGCAAACGTTATTGCAATATTAATGCGACACCGTTTAACTGAATTGCTGAAATTTTGACATGCCGTGGGGCCGATACTGATACTGATACGATTCTTCATTAACCCAGGGCTCTGTAATATCTCGAGGAAGCACTGCGGAATTACAACATTAAAAACCCCTGACACAGATTGTCTCATTTGCTAAGAACAGATGCACCGCATGACTGACGATTCTCAGCTTTATACAAGATCATAAGTCCAAACGAAATGATTCACTCCTCCATATTTTGAAGTAATTATAGTATCAGGATTTGTATATAAATAGCAGTTAACAGGCTATGCATTCCATATTTACTGCAGCAGGTTCAGAAAGCTGTTCGAATGCCCATTAGGTGGGTTTTCTTTTTGTTGTTCATTCATCCGCCACAAAAGAAAACTTTGCACCTGATGTGATTGTTTTAACATAACACACACAAATTGTCTTCACTTCTGCTTAAATGCACATAAACCCAATATGTTTTTTATTGTGTTTTTTTAAAGTCAGTAACTATTCATATTAAGTGCATTAATTAGCTTAAGGACAACAGTCTAAGAAATAAAGGAGGATGTGTAAACAGTGAAAAAACAGCACAGTAAAGTACAGCATTAACACTGTTACATAACCAGAATGCCAGCAAACCCTGCAGTAAGCTCCCATTTAACACTCTAGCAAGCAGCAATAAAGATGCTAGTTATAGTATGAAGTGAGACTCGCGCATGTTCACAAAGATGTTAGGCAGAAAATTTCAGTCTTTCTGCTGAGGGTGAAAACATGATGCTGGGCAGCTTAGTGGTCGAGACAGTGGACTTCTGGTCAAGGGGGCATGAGCTTTACCACCATGAAGCCACTGCTGGGCTCTTGAGTAAGATTAGTTGCATAAGTAATATAAATTATTGTACGTCTATCTTGATAAGGGCATCTGCCAAATCTGAATTCTGATGATTATATATTCTGCACAATACAGAAATATATATCAAATTATTATTACAACCAAAACAATATATAATATTGAATAAACCTTTAAAGCTTAGTTATTTAATTGCACATTTCCCTTTTTTCTTTCTTTCACTGTCATGTAAGTAAGGAATAATCTAAATTGCATATCCAAACGATGTAGATGTTGGGGTCGGAGTGCATGGACACCTATGATACAGCTCCCCCAGAGCACAGAAAGTTAAAGGCGTTACTCAAAAGTGGCAGTTGGCGATACATTACAACCAAATAAGAGAGAAATAAATAGTCCAGTAGTTATAGGCACAAAAACTGTGTTATATTGTTTCTGTGTGCTGCTTGTCCATCAGAAATCAAACGTGCGAATCTATTCCATGCCACAACAGTTCAATTATCTTTACATTTGAATAGGCAAACTGGAAGGTCCCACTCACAAGATCCTTTTGTCACATACAGACTGTTCCATCTTAACTGCCTCATGCAAACAAGTGGCTTTATGCACCGTGTAAACATTAGCGGACTAAATCTAAAACCCTTCCACAAACCTATCAGACATATTATACTAGAAAATTACATCCTAGCTGCCACAATTTACACTGTTTGGCAAGTACGAAGGTACACTCAATCCATTTTGGGCTACAGCCAGATCAGCTGATTTTCCTAAAGACAAGCGATTAATATTTCCTGAAGAGCATGAAATTCAAGGACATGCGACCTGCTCGGCTTTCCGATGCATTCTTATGACACTCAATGAAAAGACATAAAAAATAAAAAAAAACATTTACCCTCAGTGATCAAGGTCCAAAGATTTCTTCAAATGTTTCAATAACGTTTGCTGCCTTCTGTGTAATTTGGAATACGCCCCAGGACACACACGCATGCCCACAGTGCACAAAAGTACCACTGAAAGCAAGTGTGTGCATGTGTGCACATTTCACCATGTACAAGCAAATCCAAAGCAAGCAACGGTGAGATAGTTAAGCAACGAAGCCATGTGGAGCTTTTAGTCACGTTCACTTGTGTACAAAAAAAATAATCTGGCTGAAGGAAAACAGTGATATCTATTAGACATTCAAAGTTCAGCAGTCATGACAGCAAAACTATTTTTAAACCAGGGTGAAGATCGAGGGAAGGGGGTGATGAAAGGGAGGGGGGTTCCCCATCTATGTTTAGGTCTAAAAGTTCACACGAAGAAGAGAGAGCACTGTTTACGCCACTTGAACGTTTGATACCGTGTGCTCGAGGATACATGCAGACGGATGCTGCAAGTTAATTTCGTTTAACGGAAGAGAAAATGCCCTGTGACCTGCGTGTGCAAGTAAAAAAGATTTCGCTCCTGTAGTCAGTCTGATTACAGGTTGTATTGCTGATTGCTCAAATATGTTCAGTGCGGATGAAACTTTTGATCACATCATGTTTCACTCTGAAAGGATTTTAATACTGTCTATTAGTAATTCTGCGACTCTCCTCAGCCTGCTTTTTGCACACGAATACATTTCAAATTGCAAATCTTGCATAGCTGTACTTTATTACTGAAGCAAGCCATACTTCTCTGCTTCCCCGAAATTTAAATGCTACCACGTATACGTATATACTGCAAAATTTATTTGTATTATTTGAACCGAATTCGATTTCTATTCAATTGTATTTGATTTCATTTTATTATATTGCAAATTCTATTTTATAATTTTTTCATTTGACTTTTTTTTTTTATTATTCTAAAAACCATTGCACTGCAATTCTGGTTACAATTGGCAAAGAAATAGAAGAATGGAAAGGAATGCTTGAACTAAAGAGAGCAAACATGGCTGTTTCCTTGAAGTAAGAAATTAGTTCTACAAATTAATTCACAATGCTTTTAATTAACTCCCTGCATCCCTGTTGATTTCCTTTCAGGTTTCCTCTCGTCTCTCAAAAACATGTCAGAAGGTGGGTTGGCTGTTCTAAATTACCCTCAGGTGTGTATCAGATTGCATAATTCCCTGTGATGGACTGGCAACGGGCATGGGTGCATTCCCACCCATGCCCAGTATTCCTGGTACAGAATCTGGATCCACCGTGACAAAGATAAATCAGTTACAACAATTAAATGAAATATTTATGAAAATAAATCAGAAGAAGGGTCATATATTGTCAAATGTTTGACAACTTTTAGCAAGTATCACTTAATAATAATTAAGTGATACTGCTGTACATGTTTCAAAGTTGTTGTTTTTTTATGTAAAACAAGAAAACATACCATTCATACGATTCATTGATCATACATTCATTGACATATTCATGATTTGATGCCACACTTTAGCTGACAGCGTTACACAAGATTACACTGCCTGCTGAAAGAAAACCATGAGAGCATTATATCAGAGTGTTTTGCTCAAATGGCTCAGCAGACTGGGATGATGCCTACACTTTACAGGATGCCTACTTTTGCTAAACTTGTCTGTTTCAAATTTCCAGATTCACAGCCAGCATATAGGAGCAGGTGTGGGAGGAGAGGACAGAGCTGCAGTTCAGAGCTGCAGATCAAAAACTATCCAGACGCACACGCATCTTCTTCTCAGCAGGAAAAAAAGCGTTTCTCTCAGAGAGCTAAAAATGCTAACTTTACATCACGATGATTTGAGAGCAGCACTACACACAATCTACACATATAAATGCAAATCTATAGCTATATCGCTATATCCATCTATCTATAGATAGATAGATAGATAGATAGATAGATAGATAGATAGATAGATAGATAGATAGATAGATAGATAGATAGATAGATAGATAGATAAACACATGACTTGAGAAAAACAGACAAACAGAAATATTGATAAAAAATAGAGACAGACGATAACAGAAAAGTGGATAGATAGATAGATAGATAGATAGATAGATAGATAGATAGATAGATAGATAGATAGATAGATAGATAGATAGATAGATATCACACGTGACTTGAGAGAAACAGACAGGCAAACAGAAATATTAATAAAAATAGAGAGACAAAAACAGAAAAAGTGGACAGACAGACAGATAGATACATACTTACAGAGAAAAAGTGACAGACAGACACACAGAACGCATACGAGAGAGAGAGAAAGAGAGAGAGAGAGAGAGAGAGAGAGAGAGAGAGAGAGAGAGAGAGAGAGAGAGAGAACACGCATGCATGTGGATCAACTGAGAGATGGCGCGTGCACAGGACTTGAATGACTGCTGCTGCTTCTGCTGCAAAACAAGTCACCGGATCACCGGAGCTGTGCGTGTGCGGTGCTGTGCGTGTGCGGTGCGTGTGCGGTGCTGTGCGTGTGCGGAACAGAGGAGTGCGGTGCAGTGTTCAAACCTCGCATGAGACACTTACATCTTCGAAGAGTGAGCCGACGTTGGCCGTCACCAGCAATATTCCCGTGCCTTGTGATGTCCCTTTCCCCGCCATAATTATTCTCTGTTACCGGTTCAAAACAACAGCCTCGGAAACAGAGTGAAAAGCAGGAAAGGTCGATAAAAAAAGAAAAGAAAAACGGAACGGCTTCAGGAGGCCGATTTAGGACTCGGGTCTCGGGAGCTTCCAGGAAAACCAGCGTGCTGCCTGCCGTTAGAAGCTGCAGTGATCTCTCACCGCGGACATTCTCTAGCCCTGCGCCTGCGTGTGCTGGAGAGCTGAGCACAGATACTTCGCCTTCTCTCTCTCTCTCTCTCTCTCTCTCTCTCTCTCTCTCTCTCTCTCTCTCTCTCTCTCTCTATCTGTCCCTCTTCCTCTCTCGCGCTTTTGTGGCTACTTTTGCGCCTTTGCGGCCATCGTAAAAGTTTCCGTGTCAATCCGCGCTGCACATCGGGCTCTGGTTCATTTCAGCGCGGCGGCGTTGCCCTGGCGATTGGTGCGGGAAGAAAAAAAAACAGAAAGTGTGTCTCGCCCCTAAGCAGCGTTAGTGAGAGGAGGAGGCGGAGGAGAAGGAGGAGGGGGAGGAGGAGGGTCCGGAGCCTTCACTGTCATGACGTCACGAAGACAGCGGAGATCCGCGCCTCTTAAAAGGGCAACACACATCTGTCAATCAACAAGCAAAGCAAATCGACCCACACGGAATCCCCGGGCACGTCGCAAATCGGTCGCGTGAGCTGTTGCTCAGATTGCACAATTTCCGTCTCGATCCAAAGTATACACTACTGTACACTCCCTTTCCAAAATAAGACATGGAGATAGTTTTAATGATCTAAACACACAAGGTACGCTTTAGGCAGTCTATGACAACAGTAAGCTAATTGCAAGGATATTTGTTCTAAACAAAAACAGGTACCAGCATTAAACAGATACAAATGCAGTGATTGTGTAACACCCTTAGCAGCCCTAGAACAAAAGGAATGAAATAAATGAACAGAACTAGTGAACATATTTAGCATAGTCAATGCATTCCCTATACATAAATGTATCAGAAATCGTGTAGACTTACATCCATTCATCTTCAATTTGAGTTTGATCCTCCAGGGTTGTGATGGATCCTGTGCTCATCCCAATAACAAGGCAATCGCACATTTTTAAAGAGATGCCAGTCCATCACAAGTCACCACGTTCACACACACATACGATACAGATGCTCATTTGCATCTAGTATTCATTTGAAGGAGCTATTCATCCTGTGCATATTTTCGAACACTGAGATTTTTTACTTTGGAAAGTCTAAAGCTTTGAGGAAGGAACACTTCTGAGCAGAAGTTTGTGAGTTTACATCCCAGCACCACCAAGCTGCCACTGCTGGGGCTCTTAGGATGTCCATTAACCTTCATCTCATTTGTATAAATGAGATCATTGTAATTTATGCTGGGGATAAGGTGCTGTTAATGTAAAGCTCACTAGGAGATTACAGTGGGTGATTCCACATATAGAGTAAACAATACCAATTTCTGGGAATGTTCTTCCCTGCAGTTGCTACAAACATTTTGCACTCAAGATTTCATTACTGAACTGTGCACTACTTCCGACTGTAAATGAAAACTATTTAGTGCAATTATTTATACCTGATTATTTGTCTTTGTCACCCAGACAATGATGGAATTGTTTTTTGTTCTTCTTCTCAGGAGATTTTTCATTAAAAGCTTCTGCCTCTGGTTGTCTCAACAGGGATAAACTTATAGATTTAAAAACATGTTCCACAGTACATATTGTCACATACATATTTTTGACCAAAATAGACAGTATAAGCATGATTTGTACAAAACTTAAAACTTTTTCACTAAGTGTTCTGGCCACATCTTTAAAATAAACCACTGGATGACTGTATTTCATCATATTTGGCTCTAGGGTATTTTACAATGACTTTACCCAAAGTATGTGGTTTGTGAACCTAGAAATGTTGTGCCCAAGAATAAGGTAGATTCCCGATATTCCCTACGGCAGTATGGTCATTTTAATAGAGAAAGCACTAGCATTTGCAGTGTGCCTCATTGAGATTCTGAAATGGAGAGAAAGAGATAATCGCACTGAAAGTTATGCAGAGTGCCCACAGCTGTGTCTGGCAGCGTAAGAAGTGTGTCTATGTGTGTGTGAGTGTGGGTTGGTGTTGTAGGGGGGTAGTTAATGTTGCTAGAGCAATACCCACGATCTACTCTTGTTTTGCCAAAATTTAAGATAACCTCATATAAACATTTATTGTATTCCTAATTTGCCATTCATTTCACTGGCATATGGAAACATAACTCCTACAAATATCACTGAGGCCAACAGAAAGTTGGCAGAGATCAGTTAACATGATTTCATTTAGAAAAGAGCTCCTAAGTTTTCCTATTCTTATTATATATGTATGGATCAAGAAGACATCTCTTTTTTTTTTTAATAATATTCTTTAATATGTCCACCTAGTTCTATTAACATATAGTTATTTGGCCAAATCAAAGAAACACCTGGCATCTGAGACAGCTGTAATAAGGGAAAGACACAGTCAGATTTCCCATTTTACTACAACAGATCCTAGTAACTAGGACAGTGAGTCCTACTTGTTGGTCTGCAACAGCCAGCAAGGCTTCGCTTTCTACAGATAATTTTGATAGTTCAAACAACGTTTTATGAAAAGAATCATAAAAGAGAAACCATTTTGTAGTAGTAGTTTGTAGTAGATTTGCAGGATGACTTGAAAGCAGCAGGAATACAGTTATACAGAGAAGAATACACAATCAACTGCATTGCAAGCTTGATTCCTACACCATATGCAGAACTCTGCTATAAAAAAAAAAGCAGAGATGCATACAATCTGCACACAGGCATTTAGGTATATTAGAATTCTTTTGGAAATGATGGAACAAAAATTTGTGCATATGATTCCAAGAATACTATACACACACAGTATTAGTACTGTGTGGGTCTCTGAATAGCGCTGGGAGAACGAGTTGGGGGAAAACAAACGTGCACCAGTAGAAATGGGTCTAAAAATAACTGCAATAGAAAAAAAAAATCCAAGGGGGATGATAACATGCACAGGTAATGTGTTCCATCAGCTCCTGCAAATACTACACTACTGGCCCTGAACAGGATATCCCAGTGGGAAACACACAGAGGAGGGGGCAGTGTTTGTGAGTGCGTGTGTGTTTGAACGTCTGTTAGATTGGCTGATAGAGAGCCCCCCCCCCTAGCACTCTGGGTAATGGAAAAAATGATGGAGGAATTCCAGTCTGGGAGAAAAAAAAAGTGAACTTTGACCCTTCTCCCTCTTCTACTTAAATTCACTTTGCCAAAAATAGAAAGGAGGGAAAAAAAAACATAATGATGAGATTATGTTGCTTCTAAAGAAACTTGTGATTCAGCATTTTTGAGTCCCATGTATACATATTATGTTGCCATTATTTCATGCTTGTGCTTGTAAGACTTTATTTAGCTGTTTATACACATCACAGCATGTCTTCAGATTAAAATGTGAGGGAAGTTAAGTAGTGTTTTGCTTCATTCTAAATTTGGTTCCTGCTGCGCCCTGCCTCTTTATTACACACACACACACAAACACACACACACACACACACACACACACACACACACACACACACACACACACACACACACACATACTATATAGAGTGCTTTGGAAAAACAAACACACTCCTGCTCCACAAATCAGGATGTGAGTTCTTGTGAAGCCAGGACTGAGCCTTTGTTTTAGAACAGTCATTGCTTTGTGTGTGAATGTTATTGAGTGTTACATTCTCATTGCTGTATAGAATATAATGAATATTGTGTAATTATGATGTTTCAAATTACGTAAATCATCTGGACACCAAACAGAACTTTTGCTATGTTTTCACACGGATGGTTTTAATTGCTGGATGATTTGGGTGCTTGATTTGAGAGTTGGTGCTTTTGTAAAAGAAATGTTGATAAAAAAAAAAAAACAGTTAATATTTATATATATATATATATATATATATATATATATATATATATATATATATATATATATATATATATATATATATATATATATATATATATCTGAGTAAAGAAAGTGGGGGTCGTGAATAAATGTGTGTTGCATTTAAGGTTTTAATTTTACCTCTTAAAAAAAACTAATATTTATTTATTTATATTTCTAATAAAAATGTTCAAACAAAAATGCGCACTGCATTTATCGCGTGTTAATAACATTTGTGCCGTTAAAATGTATTTGCATTAACGCTTTATTAACACATTAATTTTGACAGCCCTAATATATATATATATATATATATATATATATATATATATATATATATATATATATATATATATATATGATCATTTTCCATAGGTCAACAGAGTGCACTATAGTGAAGGTTTCTTTTGATATCTCGTTCTTTTCAGAACGCTAGATCTACTTTCTTCCTTTTTATAAAAAAAAAAAACAAGCTGGAATTAGCCTTTGAGGGCAATGATAATGATAGAGGTCACACACAAAAGAAGATGGAGACAGAGGTCTTTGGCTTCACATGTAAAACATCACTTAAAAGTGCAAAACCAGGTTCATCTGAAAGTCGATGCTCTTCCTCTCTTTTTTTTCTCTCCATCCTCAGGGTGCCTCCGTTAAGCCGAAACAATGAGTGGGTCTATTTCCTCACACCAGAGGCACTAATTAACCCTGCATATGATTCCAATTTTAAGCAGTCCACAAAGAGAACAGAAACCCAACAGTGCTGTTAAATATCTATGGCGATTTATTTCCGTACTCCTGTGGGCAGGACCAATGCATTGCCCTCAGAGGAAAAGTGCCCTATTTCCACCCTCTCTTAGGAGCAGGCTGTTATACACCCCCTTCCCAAACCACCCAACCTAATGGCTAATTTGGAACATGGCATTCTTGTGGGAAAAAGTCTCAGTTATATTTTGCGCATGAGCTTGACAAGCATGACCTAAATCCTTTTCAGTTAGAAATGTAGATCTGATTAGCATGGTGAAACTGACGCAATGCTCATGGAAACAGATGGTGTGCTACTTTTCCAAATCATCGCGATGACCCATTCTGTCTGATTGTTAAAATATAGGCCTACTGTATTAGTATGAAATAGGTGCCATATTACTTTTATTACTAAAATTAATCATGTGATAGAATATATTATTTTGGTCAGCATAAGCATTTATTTCCTTAATACGCGTCTCTCTCTCTCTCTCTCTCTGTCTCTCTCTCTCTCTCTCTCTCTCTCTCTCTCTCTCGTGATGAGGACCAACTGCCCCAAGAAGGGTAGAAGTCTGACACTTTAGAATTTGTGTTTGTGCCATGTTTTCTGACAAGATAGACATGAGTAGGAATTAAACTGTATTAAAAAAAGACAGTATTTAAAATTACAGCCCATGATTTTGTATAACTAAGTTGTTAGCAATGTGAGCTATAACATTCAGGTTCTGGCAAATATTGTCTCTCTATCATATCATCCTTTAATAAGTTGCATATATTTAGAGAAGTAATTCTATACAATCATTTGTACAATCATTTCAACTTTTTTGTTAAAAATTCAATTTAAACAGTGACAAAAGTTGGAATTTTGGGCCTCTGGCAGGTTCATTTAACAGGCCTTGTACTTTGTGTTTTTCATTCAATTTTCATTCTTTCTAAAGGTTTTAGTTTCACAGCATCCTGCTGTTCTTTTAGAAGGAAGATAAGATTTAAAGATGCCTGTGATCTCATGATTTAATGAGAGACACGTGTTCTTGAAAATCAAAGACTGGGTGAGGAAACGGCAATTACTGGAGCAGGGTATTCAGGAAAGTTATCATGTGCTATTAAAGAAACACTCAAATGCAAATGTTCTCATCCACATTATAATGCACACTGCACATGCAAACTGTCATATCCGCAAAGACTTCAGTTATTATAATGTTTTGTATGAACCACATGTACATAAATGTGGTTCTTTTATAACATTTTAACCTGCTGTGTATTAAAATGCAGCAGTTATTACAGCAGAGGGAGAACTCAGGAAGATTTAGTAATCCAATGACTCAATAAAAACCATCTGAAATATCAGATAATATTAGGATGGATTGTAGGCATTCGCTTCATTTGCAATTTATCTTACAAGTTAATATTTCCCTTTTTTTTTTTTTAATGCTTTGGTGTATTGTGTCTTTGTAGGAGTTTTCTCATCCACTGAAACATTTGTGGTTGATTGCAGACATTTTCTCATACAAGGTTAGTAGTGACTTTTAAATCATGCAAGTTTTTTTTACAGAAGTGAAGCACATAGATGAAAGGAAAAAAGGGAAGGAATGATCATTAATTTTATATATTTGAATTATGCATTTACATTTCACAGGTTGAGAATCTGTGTGTGTGTGTGTGTGTGTGTGTGTGTGTGTGTGTGTGTGTGTGTGTGTGCACGAGCATGTTTCCTTCTGGGCCCTATTTTATGTACAGTAGTATTTAAAATACATAAATAGCACTTTTGTTCTGCAACGACTTTATAAAATTACCCCTCAGCTTCTCATGATGTTAGCCTTAATTCACCTAAATTCTTGTCCTGGAACGTCATGAGTTGTTCCGTCCTGTGATCTACCATTTATTTTGATTATAAACACTTGTGTATAAACAGAATTAGGCTTTGCCTCTCACACACAGTTCATCACTTCTAGCTGAGAAAGATACAAACTGATCCGCAAATGTCAAGTGCTCTTTGTATTCCAGATTCTTCTTTTGAAAGATATACTACACAGTCCTGATACATGGTGTCACAACAAAAGTAACTCTTGTTATATTTGAACAAGTTTTGTTGGAAGCTGCTCTCAGCAGAGATTAAAAAGGGATTTGGGAAGTGGGGGCTCTATGCACTTCAAGTGTGCCAACATTTTAGCAGAAATACATTCAATGTACTGTATGTGTAATTATATGCATTAAGAATGAAATGTGATTTTAAAACATATATCTGTGTTATGGACCATATTAAAGTAGGTATAAGTTGGTTGTACACCTAACTTGTCAGATTTGGTAATGAGAGTATTATATATGGAGATATGTCTGTGGACACCTGATCATAATATTTGTATGTGCTTTATGAACATCCCATTCCATATTTAGTCCCCATATGATCTGGGAGGATTTTGGAGTGTGTTGTAGATCTTTGTGCTTATTCAGCCACAAGGGCATTAGTGAATGCCTGAATGTGTGTGTGTGTGTGTGTGTGTGTGTGTGTGTGTGTGTGTGTGTGTGTGTGTGTGTGTGTGTGTGTGTGTGTGTGTGACAACTTGCTTTAGTACCTGACTTTACTAATTCCAGTACCTTACTTGTAGTGTGTAGGGTGAGGAGGCCTGGGCTGTCAAATTTAACCCAAAGATGTTCAACAGGGTTGAGGTCAGAGATCTATAGCATTCAAGAAGGACACTCCAACCCTATCTTCATGGTGCACAGGGGCATTGTCATACTGGAACAGGTTTAGGTCTCTTGTTTCACTTGAAGTGAAATGTTAATGCTTCTACAGTACATCGAAAGATGTCAACTGTGTGACTTTAACTTAGTGGTAAGAGTTTTGAAGAAAAACATATATGGCTAAAAGGTGTCCAAATACTTTTTTCATTAAGTGTACCTTACTGTATAGATATTTGATACAGTAACACCTTTAAAACCTGATTTCTAAAAAAATATGATTCCAGGAATATATCCAAACCATACTGGTATGATTGTGCTGATGCAGATTACGTGTTTTGTAATGCCCTTTTTAATCTGCTGATTTATATACCTGGTTAAAAACATTTAGTATGAATTATAGAGGGCAGTTCATATTGCACATATCTACAAATATGGGAAGCAGTATATTATGCTACATGCAGTTTATTTTACAGGTGATTTTAGAAATTAAGTCAGTAGTCATTTTCAGTTTACAAAACTGTGGTTCTGTAAGCTGTCATTTAGAGCACAAAACAAATCTGTCAAGAGCTATTCCATTAGTTTCCATGGAATAATATCTATATAAAACACATCCACAACATAATTTATTGAAAATTATATATCACATCATATTTTCACTTCACAACGGTACGCATGCACAAAGTAGTTTTGTGGTCACATTGGTTCACAATGTGGTGGGAATATGGTACTCGCAGAACTACGTTCTACATGGGTAGATTTATATAGAAGGATGAAACCATCAGACACATAGGACTTTACTCTTTATTTATCAATAATGAATAGGATTTATACAGTAGTTTTTACATTATACAGAAGCTCCTAGATACAATTCATACATTTAAAATTGTAACCATGTAATCTTCTAATGTCTGATTTGATGGCTGAACATCAAATCACACTAAACTTTCTTTCGGCTTCTCCCGTTAGGGGTCGCCACAGCGGATCATCCACATGTTTATTTTGGTACATGTTTTTACGCTGGATGCCCTTCCTAACGCAGCCCTCCCCATTTATCCGGGCTTGGGACCGGCACTAAGGCTTGTGCAACCCTAATGGCTGGGGTTGGTTCCCTGACCATCAAATCACAATAATGGACGTTTATGCACAGGGCAGACTCAATGACGGCTGAGTAGAACATCGTCCACAGCTCGTGTGTCACACTGAACTTCTTAAGTTATTGAAGAAAGGTGGTAGATCCCAGGAACCTGAATGACTCCACTGCAGCCACAGTGCTATTCGGGATGGTAAAAGTGCTCCTAAATTTCCACTGTTATAAATAAGTGTGTTCAGCTCATGGTTGTTGTTCAGCCTCCTGTCATCACAAAGATTTGTTCACTCTTTTAAATAAGGCCAAAATGATAAAACATTGGTCGAATTTCTAGAGCTTGACAGAGGGACCTAACCAGTGCAGTCACTGGTGTACAGGGAGAAGAGCAGCGCAGAGGGAACACATATCTAACAAGCCCTGAATACAAATAAAAAAAAAATTTCAGCATTGACTGTAGATTCACTTGGCCTAAATTAGAAATCATGAATGCAGCTGCCTATTTTGTCCTTATGATTGTGTGTGTGTGTGTGTGTGTGTGTGTGTGTGTGTGTGTGTGTGTGTGTGTGTGTGTGTCAGAGGTGGCAAAAGTACACACATCCATTACTTAAGTAGAAGTACAGATACTCATGTTTAAAAATACTCAGGTAAAAGTTGAAGTACTGATTATACCTTTTTACTTAAGTGAAAGTAAAGAAGTCTTGGCTCTGACATGTACTTAAGTAAAAAGTAGTTATTACTTCTACCTGTTTTAGCTGTTAACTGGACCTCACATCATATTAATATTAGATAGATAGATAGATAGATAGATAGATAGATAGATAGATAGATAGATAGATAGATAGATAGATAGGCATAAATTTCATTTAACAGTAGGGGGGACAATCAATATAAAATTTCTCATGAGCAGTTTTTGAAGGGGGACACAAATAATACAGTCAAATTGTACTTATAAAGACACAGTGTCCCCACAGTGAAACACTTTGCTTTTATTATTGTAGCATGGAGACTGCGTCATTATGGTTATTAAGTTTAAGTTTTTCTCAGGTTCAATGACAAAGCAAAACAAGGAATTAAAAAAAAGTTTAACATTTTATTTAAAATTAATTTAGACACTTAAGAACAGAATAGAAACTGATTATAAAAATACAGTGGGGTCAGTTCGGATGTAGCACAGTGCTCATTTAGTAAATGCACAGATAAACAATATGCTAATTGTGGCCGGTAATGTTAAGTTAACATTATGTCAAGTCGTCCCAAAAAAACACTGCATGGAAAACGGCTTTGGTGTGTTAGTGTCAGTGCACTATGCTACAAGCTATTGTAAACAAGCTAACGTTCACTAGATAAGTCATATTTTAATCGCTAATAGAGCAGATTCATGGAAAATTACATCGCTAATCAGCATTTTTGCCGCAACTAATTTATAAATGTGTCTGCATCAACTACATTAAAGAGAATCGCTTTATTTAAAGTGAATAAAATACGCTAGTTAATGGAGCTGAACATTAATCGAGCCGCAGTCACACACCTGACTCATGTGTGTAGAGTAGGTGAGATGAACTGGGAAAGCAGGCAGTGGGTCAAACCACTGTGAGGAAGGGGAGGGGGGGAACTGTTTCTAAATGCATTTTTTTTTCTACTTACACAATTATATAGGTATACATAGATATATTGTTTACAATAAAGAGTGCGATATTTTTTAGATAATTTTTTTTGGTGGGGCACAACCCTCGGATGGGGGGGGGGGCATGTCCCCTCCGTCCCCCCCTGGGATTTACGCCCATGTTGTTACCTAATGAATGTATTTCAGCGGATTGAAACAGACGCGCAGTAACAGGAAATCGGTTGTTTGGCTGGAATCAGAAATTTGATATTTCACCAAATCAATGGATTAAAAGTAAAGTAACGAGCCTGTTTTGAAAATGTAAGAAGTAAAAAGTACAGATATTTGTGTAAAAATGTAATGAGTAAAAGTAAAAAGTGAAAAATAAATAGTGGAGTAAAGTACTGATACCAGAAAAATCTACTTAAGTACAGTAACGAAGTATTTGTACTCCGTTACTTCCCACCTCTGGTGTGTGTGTGTGTGTGTGTGTGTGTGTGTGTGTGTGTGTGTGTGTGTGTGTGTGTGTGACATACTTACCTCATTCTATTTTTAAGGCATCAAAGGGACCTTATGTGTCATGAAATAGTCCTTGAGTGCTAGTACATTAGAGGCTGCTCATATAAGATCATCATCAGCCCTCACTGGTCTCCTTTGGTCTTTCAGGTGGTAACTGCAACCGGTTGTGTAGCCTGAAACTTGTTCCTGTCTAATGTAGCGTTTTCCCAATGCTATCAAAGTCATTATTTTTGGCAGTCATTAGCTGTCAATCTTGCTTTGCAAAATCACAAGAAAACCTTGTTAAAGTAATATTAAGTGTATTTATTAAATATAATATCTAATTGTATCTGCTGCACTAGATAGACAGTTGACTGACAAGCAGGTCCAGTAAAAGCTGCTGACAAACAGAACCCTATTCATAACATTACTGGATAATTTTCCTTTTCTCAGCCCTTCAAACAGTATATTCCAGTCTCTTGCCAAAGGTCTTTATCATGTGTGTCAGTGCATTTTCCAACACAATAAAGATTTTATCTGTTCTGATTTCACAGACATCCTATCTCCATACAAAGATGTCTTACTTCTCTATGAAACATTTATCATATAACAGTTGCCGTAATGTCCGGACTATAAAGCGCACATATATAAGCCGCACCCACTGAATTTTGAACATAAATAAGCCGCACCTGTCTATAAGCCTGAAACTACACTGTCTATACTGCACCTGTCTACACTGAAACTAATGAACTTTACACAACTTTAATGAAAGACAGTGTCTGTTACATGGTGTAACGGGTGAAATATGTTGTGGCTCCTTTAAGAGCAGAGCGGCATTTTGAGAATAGGTTGCCGCCACATTTTCCCGGTATTACTGCATGTGTGCAAGACCGAGGAATATGTCCTTATTATTTTCTGATGCTCATTTCTAAGTTTCTTTGACTAACCTGTAACGCTGTTGATAAGAAAAATAAAAATACACGAGTTTTGGAAACCTGTCTGTGCTTATATAATTTCTGTTGCAACTGGAGTTAGCAAGCTCTCCCATGACCCAGACTCAACGCGTTACAACGGCTTGTATCTAAACAGTAGCCTACCAAGAAAATCATTGTTCACTGTCTTCCTCCTTCCTTTTACAACAATTTCTCTCGGGAGTTTTTCTTTTGGCATCGTCGTGTGTTTAAAAACACCATCGGTGAAGCTTTTCTCCCGATGCCGTGCAGCTCAGAACACAGGTGAAGTGCGTTTTTTCATGCCTGGTTGTTTTCAGCGTGACGAATGATTCGCATTTCCTGTTGACAGTCCGAGTGAGCGGCAGGTCAAACATCAGAGGAACCTCATCCATATTTATGATGTGGTGCGGGTGGGAGCGCTATTTAATATAAAGAGATTTTATTGGTTAACCTGAACCCGTTCGGCAATTTCATTGGTCTAATGTTATGGGGCTCAGTTTCTTGGGAAAAAAGCTGCTTCGTTGTTTAAGCCGCAGGGTTCAAAACGTGGGGAAAAAGTAGTGGCTTATAGTCCGGAAAATACGGTATATAATATATCTCTGTTTTATTTTCAGTAGGTGGTAAAGATGGTTCTCCACCATATATCTGTCGGTGGGTTTCACAGATCATGCCCAGAGGTAAAGCTTACATATGACTACAAGTTACCAACTCAAGCACTTTGTCTTAAAGAAATTATCAAATATTTTTTCAATTTAATTGTGACCTAATAAGGCCACAATTTAAAAACAAATGTAAGAACTAGGTGCCTTGAAAAAATTTCATAATGGCACTTTCTGACAATGATAGTGAAATGCAAATCCAAATCAACAACCATTACACTGAAACAATGAGTGTCAAACAAGAATGAGAAAAACATAACTCAGCTTTATGCACATTGTAGCAACATGTACTTGTATCCAATTTGATCCAGCACTACACTACAGTACATTACACTAACATGTATCTGTAAATGTTTTCTGGTGTTAAAAAATGTGATTAAATTAGGTTCTCTTTTAGTTTATATAAGCTCACACTAGATTTTAAGTACCATATACAGGGATAGATTAGTAAATTATGAGCCCCTGGGCAGAAACCTAAGTAGAACACACTTTCCAACCCTGCTACTAAGAAGGCAATTTGATCATGTTTAATTTTACATAATCAGTGATAATATCCAGGATAATTTTTAGTAAGGTTATAAGTTACCAATAACTCACTTTTTCTTTTTTTAAAGCTTCAGAAACGGTGTATGTGTGTGTTAAAGGGGTTAGAGGATGTAAATCCTTCATGGATTTGATGCACTCACATGATAAAGGTGAGGGAGAAACACATCAGCAGGTCACAGCTGTCATTAGAGAATAACTATTTTGCTTAATATTTGTATTATGAATTTATGTCACAGATATGGAGATAAAATAAACACTATGTGCAAATGTCCAAAGAAGATACATATGAACTCAATTGCCAATCTCTGGGTGTATATGCCAAAACTGGTAATCAGTCAGCAAACACTTAAAGACAAAGTCAAAGAAGGAACATTGCAAAGACAACCACAGATTTAAATCATAGATTATAGATTTTAAAATTAGTAATCTTCATGAAAAAAAAAAGTTACAAAGGTACAAGAGTTGCATTGTTACTGTAAAACAAATACAATAAATATGAAAATCAAGCAAAAAGAAGAACAGCTGTTGATGCTAAATAATATAAGGATCATGACCTGGAATAATTATAATCTAATAATTTAACACTGAAATCACGTTCCACTGAAAGTAAGAAAAAAAACAACTGAGGCAGGCCGGTTTAGTTTATTTGTTTGTGTATTGTTGTGTATTTAAAAAATTTTTTTTAGAGATACTTTTATTGTATCATTGAAACAGCAAGCATCATCTGCAGAGATTCAACCCATTTGTAGGTGTTATTACCTGCTATTTGTCCGTTGGAACACTAGATGCTGCTAATGTGCGATATGCTGAAGGGTTGATTCAGACAGCATTATAACGTAAATACTTAGATTTTTCCCTCATGCTTGCGGAGTACTTTCTAGCAGAAATGCATGTCTGGATAAACAAGGTTTATCAATGAACTATTTATAAAAGAATCTAACTTAAAAGCATGAATTTATAATATTATATTAAGATTTGATAGTGAAATCTGATAGCTTCTCTGTTGGTCATTAACATGCATCAACATAGAAAATAATTTACAAAACTGTGTGGGACAGGGGAAATAAATGTATAGTAATGCTCACATGTGCAGCGTTTGAATAGGAGGTCTTCATGTCTTTATGGGTGCCCTTGGACTTTCCTGTTTCCTCCTAAATAACTAAAACATTTAATTAAGCCACACAAAATTGACCCTAGATGTAAGTGAGTTGAATGTGAATATAAATAACTGAATAAATGAAGAGAACTTAGTAAATAGATGTTGGATTTCTGACAAGACAGTTGCAAATACAAACCCGATTACAGTTAAGCTGCACGAACAAGGTCCTTAACCTTTAACTAAATGGGATGAATGCAAGTTGTTCTGGATGAGGGTGTCTGCCAAATGTATATAAATGTAAACGTGAAATGTAAATGTGAGTACATGGTTTTTGTAATAGATTATATAGGATCCTTGTTGCCCACCATTCTAACATAAGCACCAGATCCAAGGAGCTGAAACCTTGGATCTGCTTGTACACTATATGGACACAAATTTAGTGGACTCCTGACCATAGGATTTGTATGTGCTTTAAAAAAAAACCCATTCCATACTTAGTCCCCATTTGCTGTTGTAATAACTGACACTCTTCTGGGAAGATGTTTTACTAGATCTTGGAATTTGTTTGTGGAGATTTGTGCTCATTCAGCCAAAGGGCAAAGTTAAGTTAGGAACTGATGTAGGGTGAGAAACCCTGGGAAAAGTAATCATACCAATTCATTCCAACGGTTAAAAGCTAAAACAGGGTTAAGGTCATAGCTCTATAACAGGCCACTCAGGATCTTCCACTCCAAACCAGGTACATCAGTTGGAACAAAAAAAAAACAATACACTAAAATGCCACTTCCATACTTTAAGGATTAGAGTAGCTTTTTATATGCACCTCTGTGCAAACATTTCATAACTAGAAATGTTGGTCCTTTATCAACAGTAAAACAACATTAATTTTCAGTGAGTTAAGTTGAATTAAGTCTTTGTCTTAACCTGGCTTCATTCTGCTCAGGGTAACTTGATATTTTCAGTTTCAGCAAGCCTTCTTAAAAAGCTCCAGTTTATAGGAAAGTTTTGGCACGTTTTTTCTAACAGATTGAATTGAGCAAATGATTGCACAACAGGCCTATGAGTCACACTCCTTCCTTCTATTCAAACAGAGAAACACTGCAGTGAAGTGTGACTGCTCTTAGAACAAGCAGTGTGTTGAAATGGGGAATACTATTCATAATATAACTAGGATTTAAGCCAAATTATGCAAATCTGATTTAGCAAATCAAATTGTTTAAAAGCATAAAATGATGTCTGGGTATTTGGTTGCTCTGTCATTTGTACAACTGTGTTAAAAAAAACCCAATCATTTTATAGAATTTGGGGGTTGTTTTGGTTTTGATAGTATTGTACTGTAATCTAAATCATAGCTGCAAAATTCCAGACATTTGCATTTTGTATTGTTGTTGAAACAATGTATTATTGGATTGTTGTTTTCTACATTTATTTCTTGATTGATTAGAAACAATAACCCTCATTAAATGATTTGCCTACTTTCCCCATAGTCTGGAAATGGAATAGTTATCTTGTAAGATACAAACTAGAAAGTGAACTGAGAAGCTAGCTGGCAAATAAATAGACGAAGCAATATACAAGGTATGAAAGTCGCCACTGGCTCGCTCATCAGGGACAAACGTACACTTATAAAGAACATCTTATACATTTTTATCACCACATTATCTGTGTAAATCTGCTTTGAGACAAAGTTCATTGTTAAAAGCGCAATACAAATAAAAATGAATTGAATTGAAATGAATACATGCTACAGTAAGTTTGCCTGCTTAGTTAGTTTATAAAGCCAAAGCATGCACTACACTACACTACTGTGTTACTACACTATGTCTATACTTGACAAGCTTTATCAACATGTTTCATGCTAATTCTGCAAATAAAAAAAACAACAAAAACAGTAAAAAGTGGTAGGAGTCCAAACTGACAAGTAAGGACAAGAATATAGTTTTTCTTAAAACATATCTCAAGCTTTTTGTTTCAATTCATTTCTATTTTTTTCTTTTTGTAATCTTTAAAGCACTTGTACTTAAACCTTTCATTGTGTGTGTGGCCTTTGTGTTTGTCCCTGGTGAAAAATACAGCTTGGACTGATAAGCTCCCATCTGCCAAACATATGCTGAGCTGTTCAGGCTGTTTAGCATCTTATTTGCATTTGTAATGTTCTGATTAAAAACTTTTCTTAAACATAACTTGGCTTTTTCCGTAGTAAAAGTAATTCTGAAACAGTTTATTTCTCTTTTAGCACTTACCGGTTGGCAAATATGTATTTTTGGCATTGCTGAAAGTTTCCATTTTGGTGATGTCTCACTTATATGCTTCTTTCACTTTAAAGTGATGAGGTCAATATTTTTATTTTGAAGTCTTATCATTGCTGTTCCTGGGCAACAAACTACTAATGTTGGTTTAATGACAGTTTGTTACCAGGGTGGCTTAGATGGTCTTTCCTATACAAGATGTTGCAAACATTGAGCCAATGTTGGCAAAGGAGTGCTCTAAGAACAACACTGACCCAATGTTGACCTAACGAGGGGAACCTTTCATTTGACCCTGCCAACACTGAAAACGAAAATCTTTTCAATGCTGCTTGCACCTGTGTTCCTGATTTCATCCAGTCTAACTTCACTGATAGTGCTTTAATCTAACACAAACAGTCACATTAAACGGTGTTATGCTTTACATAATTTACAAATATAATCTAAAATATGAATGTACAAGTTAATTTACGTAGAGCATTTCATTGTAAATGGAAAGGTGTGAACATGTAGCTAACTAAAATAGTGTTGTTAATAGTAATCTTCATTAAATGAAGTTAAATATGTTTTGCACATAAAATATAAAACGAAAGGATTTTTTTTCTGCAATACAAAGGCAGCACAAGAGCAATGCAAAACATTGCACTGAACTGTAAGATCTACAGGCGAGCCATGTGCCCTAGCGGCAACTTTTATTATTTAATGTATTTCGCACGTTACTCCACAAGATGGCAGTGTTGACATGTTTTGGATTTCCTGTAAGATTTCTTTTAGCGGCCATTATCTTATAAATGTTAACTGCTTGTGTGCTTGACATTAACATCGTGTAATATAGGTAGTTATCCTGATTATCATGTACATTAAAAAGCTAGACTAACAAACAATATATGTGTGTTTATCATATGTAAACTATATATGTGTTTATCATATCCTGGGAGGTGGGAGTAGACCCTGGATAAGGACTAGTTTATTGCAAGAAACACACACTTCATACTTAGCACAATTAAGCGTAAGCTGTCCATACAATTGTAAGTTTGTAAAATGTGGCGGGAAGCTGGAGAACACAGACATTAGCCTGAGCTCATGATAAAACCAGGACCCTGAAGCTATGAGACGGGAAAAGCTACCCACTGTGGCACCAAGTTGCCATAACAAACTTCAAACAAATAGAAATAGTTGTATAAGTGTTCGTGTCCATGCAACAAGTCATATACACTCTATACACATATACACACACGCACGCACGAACGCACGCACACACACACACACACACACACACACACACACATGCATTTGTCTTACTATCCATGAGAGAACTGTTAACTACAGCACCATTATTAAAACAACTAATTAATGTGATATGTACATCTAAATCTAATGCTAACCTAATGCTAATCTGAGAAAAAAACTACCCACATTCAGTCCCTACCAAGATTTATAAAACCACAAACACACACACACACACACACACACACACACACACACACACACACACACACACACACACACACACACCTATCTGTGTAGGCACTGTACCACGTGTTTTCCTCTGATATCATTAAGCCTGGAACACTGAGTCCATGTCTACTTAATCACTAAACACATGAATAAAAGCTTGACGCATAAAATTAAGGCTGCTTATAGAACATTTGTGTATTCATGAGCTACGCAGGAAAGATTTTTGAGGACCACAGTGGTATATCTTTATTGTTGTTAACATACCACAAAATATTCTTAAACAAATAAAGAAGCACCTGCTATTAATAAGCTTGAAAACAAAAAGATAGTTTGCATATGTTTATTCACATTCACATGCTTTTCCTAATGTCACCACTCCACATGAACGATTTATACTCACTGTCCTAAACGTTCAGAATCATACATTATCATGTAGTTGAACTGTAGTTCAGTGTTTAAACATAAACATATACAGAGTGTAATCAGTGATAGAAAAGCTTTATGTAGTGCTCAGATCATCAGATTTTTCAGTCACATACAGTGTGTCAATATATATATACACACACACACACACACACACACACACACACAGACACACACACACACTCAAAAATAAATTATTCTGTGTGCTAAAACAGAATAACACGAGTCGAGTGCATCACTTAACTTCTCTCTTATCTTTAGTTCATGTGGAAATTTCTTTTCAATTCAAACCTCAATGTTCCAAATGTATTTATAGTTTTATAGTGTTAATAGTTTCTATTAGAAGTTGACTCGCCCCACCATATTGTTGAAATACCAATCTGTGACCAAGTCACATTATTATCAGGATAATGTCAGTGATGCTTTCATGCATCAATCACCTACATGTTCTCCATTGGGCTGTCCAGTGCTTTGGCTTTGCATTCTGTTAAGGGGTTGTAGTTAAGAGATGGTTAGGGGTGTCTAGTGCCCCCATGGCATGAACCACGTTTACCATTTTGGCCAACCCAGTAACATATTAGTAATCTCTCTGTGATGGGCTAGTATAAACAACAATGGAATGCAGTGTGCAGTCATGCAGGAATTAGATTATAGAAGGTGTCTGAGTCAGAAATGAACAGATCTTAATATACGAACTGATTAAACCCACATGGACTTTGTACACACGTTTGCCTTGCCACTCTTTCATATGAATCACTGCATATTTACGACGCAGGCTGGCGCTCTGACGCTGCGTGCGCAGACACACACTCACAACAGAAGCACCCAACACACTCCTTCACTCGTATGCGCATGCACACGTGACTAAGCTTGGCCAAGGACGCTGTCTTCCACGTAAAGTGAAAAGAACAGGAATCTTATTTTATGTTCAAACAACATGTCTGTACATTTAATTAGAACTTCTCTAGGAGTGGTAGTCCTTTAAAACACAGGCCAGCAAGAGTGTGTGTGTTTGTTATTCTTCTCAGACCTGCATTAATCCCATGTAACTCATTAACCTTATATTACAGTGGTTTGGGCTGGCAAGAGCAATAAGGAAGCACAGGAATAGGCAAGATATTCAGTTTCTCTGTAAATCACATTAGAGAGTAAATAATGTGAGCCATCAGTTAATTCATTGCAGGGTGGACTCTTGTAGTATTAGCAGGGTGGATTCTTTTTCAGTTAAGTAGGAGGAACAGAGACATTATTTATTTGCTAAAGCTGCAATCTTGTTGCTTTTACTTATTTGTTATTTACTTTTAAATGCATAAAAAGAGAGCAAAAAAGAAAAGAAAAAAAATAATGCCAAAAAGCCAAAAATAAGTTACACGGTTTAAAATAATTAGTAAATCATTAAACACTGCAAAACACCAGGTTTGTACTGATATGTGTTTAGCTATTTTCACAAGACCCTGTGAACCATCAGAAAGAAAACAGTCCCAAAGCACAAATCGATGTCCACTACTTTTGCAGCACGTATCAGGTTTTGCAGTATGTGTTTTTCTCATACGTTTGCTTTTTCACTAAACATGATATAGATCAAATACAATTTCAATCTTATGCCACTTTTTCACAGAATCTGAATTTAAATTAAGCAAAATAATTTGTTTAGTTTCTTTAAATGTCACTTACAGTGGCACATCAATGACAGAATATAAGACACAGATTAGAATATAGTAATATATGCAAATCAGCAACATTTTTAAATGACATTTTTCCAGTTTTGTGTTTAAAACATTTTAGAGAAAGTAACTAACAGTCAATATGATAAAATATTTTCTATGAAAGTAGAAAAATCTTTATGTAGCATTACTAGACAAATCAATTGCCCAATATAATTAATTTATTCCATAAGCTTAAAAACAGTATGTCTCTCTGAACAAATACCAGTTTAATCATTAAAAGTATATGCCGCACTGCTCTATTGCAATATTCTGTAATATTTAGGTTTGAGCTTTCAGTGGACGAAATTCAGGCTCTGAAGCCATACTAAAGCGGATATTATGATTTGGTTGATTGGCAGTACAGAGGCCTTCTGGGACAATGAACCTGCAGCTGTCGATTAAAGAGAAGCAGTGATGCTGTCACAGGCCCATGCAGCTATCCAATCACCCAGAAGTAGCCCACAGGGAACACGGCTAAATAACAGCTTGCCATTTTGACACCTCACATGTCTATTGAGAAAAGCTTAGTGAAAATCCTGCTTTTTGATTATTTATCTGCTAATTTGTGGGCCATTTAATGTGCTTTATGTTTTAAGCAATGTAAAAAATGAACCAGTAATAGAAATACTCCAGCATTTATTAACCAAATCTACATCTGCCACAACTGTATGTGAACACTACCATTAAACTCTTGAAACTTCTTTCTTAAAACTTCATCATTCATTCATTTTCTCCCGCTTATCCGTAATTCGGGTCGCGGGGGCAGCAGTCTAAGCAGGCCCCCGCCTTCGACTGCTGCCCAATCCTCACAGCACCGTCCCTTACGGTCCCTCCTGCAGGTGGTGAGCCCACGGGAAGGCGGCCCCACGTCACTCCGACGTCACGGACCTTGATATTTCCCTCGTAAGGGACCCCCAGAGCATAGAGGGTTAAGGGCCTTGCTCAAGGGCCCAAGAGTGGCAGCCTGGCGATACCGGGGCTCGAACCCCAGACCTTCCGATCGGCAACCCAGCGCCTCCCCCTTCTTAAAACTTATATATTATAATAGAATTATATATTACTTCTAGTAAAGACATTATCTTAGACATTTAATGTTAGTGTAGTGTTTGGTTGAGTATTGCAATAGTGGGGTTCCTTTAAGAGAACTGGGTGGGTGTTACTAGGACTCCTGGGAAGGTTGTGCAATGGTTGTGTGTGTTCCTTTCAGAAGTGAAGTTCAGGTGTGTGTACACTCAGTAAAGGTTCTTAAGATTACAGTTCCTGTCATTTCAAGCTGTCATTTATATATATATATATATATATATATATATATATATATATATATATATATATATATATATATATATATAGTGCTTCAGGAGATTAGCAAAAAACACCTCAGTTCCATTTTGAGCCTCGTTTTTTCAAAAACAGGACTGTTGTAGTCAATGCTTATAGACCTCAATGCATCCAGAAATAGTTTCCACTGTGAATTTCTGTTTGTAAAAACACAGACTGATGTATTCTGAAATAGGTTAAGCTGAAACAAACTAGTGATGGCTTACAATAGTCCGATTTACTATCCATCCATTTTGGATAACCATTTTGGATAAAGAAGGCAGGGGACACACCAAACCGCCTTTAACTCACATCTTTGAAATACGAAGGAATGCAGAGTATCCAGAGGAAACCCATAGGGAAAACGAGCAAACTCTAGTGGTATTCCAACCCCCAACCCCCAACCCCCAAGCTATAAGGCAAACATGCTAACCCCTAAGCCACCATGCCACCCCAAAATACATTTTTATATTGTCTTTATATTGACTGACAAATAATAATATCTAAATAATAAAAGTCATGGTTTAGGCTTTTTTTTTTCTTCAAAATAATGGAAAACATGCTGAATCTCTTCTCTGTATTTATCACACACAGATGACAGATGTGCTAGATAGAAATGAGGTAGTATGCACTGAGTATTCTGGAAAAAAATTTACTTTCTTAGATAAATAAATATATGAAATGGTATTAGACAATATTTTGCTGACTCAAATAAGATTTCTGATCATAACCACTATCAGCAGAATATTGTACAGAATAACTTTTTTATATTAAAAAGCCATGGTGGAGAATGTCATTGAGGCTCACAAGACAAATTAAAGTATCTTGTCTCCTTTGACTACATTTGCTATGCAAGCCACAAAGACAACCCCAGACAGAATCTGTCTCAGGTCATGGAAATTAGCTAAAACAGCTGGTATATCACTCCTGATATGTGGTAGTATTTCACATCACCTTCCGTAAATTTGCCTTGTTCTCGATTCATTTCCTTTGTGTGGATTTATGAATTTAGTGGTAAATTCACCTTTCAATAGACTTGAAGTATTTACCTTCCTTTACAAAATGATATGCATGTCAGTGTGTGGGTGGTACTATGTGCAAAGGGAAAAGTGCAAGAAGACAGATGACTCCCTGTTATGGCATTTCCTTCCGTACCTGATTTAATAGCCTCTAATCATCTGAGTGACATTGCCCAGACTCAGCTTAAAGGCATGCACAACTCTTATATTCACTGATCTCTATGAGAAAAATGATGCAGAGAAGTATAAATGCAGATAAATGCAGAACCATCTTCTCTAAATTTTGTAGGGTTCAAAATAATAAAGATTACTAGAAAAATACAAACAATTATATATAATATATATATTATATACAATATTATATATATATATATATATATATATATATATATATATATATATATATATATATATATATATATATATATATATATATATATATAATGTGTTTATGAAAAAGCATTAGTCAATTTGGATTCATTCTTCATTATGAATGGTAAGTCTTGGTAATAGGTTGTCCTCATCACATTTTTTTTTTTTACTTTTACTTTTTTTTTTTTTTTTTTTACTAACCCTAACCCTAACCCGTTTTTATTAAAATTATTTGGGAAGTGTTACATAGTAGCATTGATGACCCTTTATTTGTTCTCTGAGGTGTTTTAGTACCAGAAAGATTATGTCTTGCCTACAGTCAAGCATGGTGGTGGTAGCATCATGGTCTGGGGCTTCATAAGTGCTGCTGGTACTGGGGAGCTGCAGTTCATTGGGGGAAACATGGATTCCAACATGTACTGTGACATTCTGAAGCAGAACATGCCCTTCAGAAACTGGGCCAAATGGCAGTTTTCCAACATATGAATGACCCCAAACACATCGTCAAGATGACAAATGCCTTGCTAAAGGTGAAAGTAATTAAGTGGCCAAATATGTCCCCTGACCTGAACCCTATTGAGCACCTGTGGGGCATCCACATGCGCATAGTGAAGAAGCGGCATGTGTCTATAATCCAAAAACTCCATGATGTCATTATGGAGGGGTGGAAGAGGATCCAAGCAACAACCTGTGCAGCTGTGGTAAATTCCATGCCCAGGAGGATTGAGGCAGTACTAGATAACAGTGGTGCTCAAACAAAATATTGACACGTTTGGACACACTGTTGACATGTTCACTTAGGGTGTACTCACTTTAGTTGGAAGCAATTTTGACAATAATGGCTGTATGTTGAATTAATTTCGGAGGACAGTAAATCTGTACTTCTATAAAAGCGGCACATTGAAGATTCTAAAATATATCCAAGTTTTATTACTATAGTATTGCCCTTTGTGAAGGTATAATAAAATAATTGCTGAAATGGGAGTGTACTCATTTTTGTGAGATACTGTATATAAAATCTTTGTATTATGGAAATTGCATTTCATTGAAAGCCACTGGATTTTATTACCTGGCAAAATGTTATCTGGTAATTATTACTGCTAAAACATGTGAAAGCATTTTCACATAGGTCAATTAAATATTGGTAACATTGTTCGTCAGATAATGAGATGCTCTATATATTTAACTATTTCTAGCAGTACAGTGGCATTAAACATTCAATATTTATGCAAGTCTGTTAGAGGATGTCACTGCTATGTTTCTGTATATAGCTAATCATAGCTTAGCTGCAGGTGAGCAGGGCAATAGGAAAGGGGAGGAGTGTAAGCCCCCTGCTGGAAAAACAGCTCACACCTCTCCACAATATCGTTAATACAGAAATTGAGAGGACATATCAAGCTTTTATAAAGTTTAACACTGTATATAATATAGAATATAAAAATTTCCTTTATTTGTCACATATACATTCTAGCACAGTGAAGTTCTTTCTTCACATATACCAGCTTGCTTGAAATCTGGGGGCAGAGTGCAGGGTCAGCCATTATCGGCACCCCTGGAGCACAGAGGGTTAAGGGCCTTGCTCAAGGGCTCAAGAGTGGCAGCTTTGCGATGCTAGGACTTGAAACCCCAACCTTCCGATCAGTAATCCAGCGCCTTAACCACTGAGCTACCACTCCCCAGTGTATATTGTTATATTATATACAGATTCCTTTTTCTGTTCTTTGATAAATGTTACAATAGTAAAATACTGATTGGAGATCAAATTTGACGATCAGCATTAGTGCAACCTGGGAAACATTCACCACTAAGCAGTAAGCAGAGTGAGAGGGGAAAAGGTGTGTTTGCGACTAGCTCCAGCAGAAGAAATGTGATAATAATCACATAATAGAAGATGAGCAGGAGCAGTCCTGATTTCCACCCAGGAGGCACCATGATTCACAGATGGGACAGCTGGGACCCTCACATCAACAGCAGGGTGTGACACAGGACTCAGAGGTCATATTCACACCACTAATAATCACGCCACTTACTGGCGGAGCTGTTTTGTGTATTGTCTTGCACTGCCTTGTGTTGTCTTTGCACTGTCTTGTGTTGTCTTTGCACCGTTTGCACCAGGTTGCACACATGCACTTTATGTGGCGAGGACACTTACTTGTCCTTAGCCCTGTGTTTTCTGTTTGATTGTTGTTGTATGTAGCATCAGGGTTCTGGAGGAACATTGTTTCATCTCACTGAGTACTTCGTCAGCTATATATGGTTGAAATTACAATAAAAGCTTCTTGACTTCTTCTTAATCTGATTCATCTATCCAGCTAATTCAAGTTCTGTCGATTTGTCAGGGCAGGAAAATTTAGACCTTTGTGATATGACACTGGTGTATGATTCTAGAACGCTACCCTAGTACTTTCAACTACAGATTTGGATTACTACAACTACAATTCCTCTTCCTGATACAATTTAAATTTCATAAAGTATTGATTTGACATGGTGGCAGTTCATACAAAATATTGTTATGCTCATTCGCAAATCTAAATTTTTAACACAGTGGGGGTTGTTCATCTTCCCAGCCTGGACTTGGACATTATTACACATTACATTTACAGCATTTGGTCGATATCAAATAAATATATCCAGAAACGGGTTCACTAAGACACAACTAAGAATACCATCGCTCTACAAACTAAAGATAAAAATATATGCTTCTTTTGTTGTTTAACATGTAAACATAACCTATGATGTGAAACTGAACCATAAATCTCATTGTATTTCCACAATAATTCCTACATAATAAAACCCCCACTTGGAATCTGGTTCTTTTTAAAACGTTTCTGCTGTAGTTTCTGCCATTTGAAGAATAAGCTTTGATGTGATATTTTTAGGATCTGTGATACAGAGGGTAGCATTGCTGACTCACAGCTGGATCGATGCACTGTGGGTCTGCATCAGATTCTCAGTTTTCCTCCCACTTCCCAAAAAAACGCCAGTAGGTTGAGTGACAGTTTCGGAGACTTTTATTGAGTTATTGAGACTTTTTAGAGAGTTAATGCATTTTTTATGACTTTATTCACAATGATTTTTAAACAATTATTAAGTTATTAAATTGTGATGTAGTAATTCATTTATTTTTATTTCATAGCACTCCTAAAATAATGTATTGTAGTATACAAAGTTACACAGGCCAATGCTGTGATCAGAGTAATCAATGTGCATGATGCTCAAAGAACAATGGCGGTTGTTGATGCTTGACTTGTTGAAATGCCTATTTAATTACACTCATCACAGCCTAAACAGCATGCTGATTAAATGCTAGTGATTGGGGCTACATGGTTCGATCATTTTGAATTGACTACCTGGTGAGTATGCTTTATTTAGTCACAATAGAGAAGCTGCAGAGTGGTGTGCTCCTGCTATTGTCTGGCAGATTTTGATGGGCATGGACAGCTTTGTTCTGCTCTGTTGGTTAAATGAAAGGAGAACAGACCAGCTGCAGCAGATGTGTGTGTTTGTGTCTATGTGTATTCATATAGAGTCAAAAAACACAACAAAATTTCCCAGATTCTTTTGACACAATACATATTAGCCATTAACAATAACCACTTTGGAAATAAGTCAGTGAATCATAAACGTATTAATACTAATGAATGGCTTCCTCAGAATTAAGTTACAATTTCTTTTTAAATATCATTTATATATGACTTGTCATTTCAAATCTTATGTGGTGTGCCTATGTGGAGAAGCTATTTGGTTGTGACTGATGTTGATGATGTAAGCTTTGGCGGGTCTGTTTTTCCATTAGTATTTTCTGCTCCTCCAAAGCTGCATTTCATCTCCACCCATGAAAGTCTCACCAAACCACCGCCAACACACCACAGATTGGAATCAATCCAGTTTGCTGATGGTTATCATTTAGAAATATCACTATTCACTGTGCAAAAATGCCCACTCAATAATGACTTAACATATTTTGACTTGAAGTCTTCCAAAATAATCTCACACCTCACCTGAACACTGAACATGACTTCAGTGTTATATTTATAAAAAAAAAAAAAAAAAGAATCAGAGATTGAGGTTAGACATGATGCAAGGCTAGCATCTGCATTACTTTGGAAAAAACCCCAGCATATCTTCATGGTTCTTGCTTTGCGCATAGGGGCATCGACAGGGTTTGGACTCCTAATTCAAGTGAAAGAACATTTTTATGCTACCACACCCAAAGAAATCCGATACAACTGTGTGCCTCCAACTGTGTGGTAACAGTTTAGGAAAGGACCATATTTGGCTTGAGAATCCTAATAATTGATCCATATAGTTTATATGTGAATTAATAATTATTATTTTTGTATTGTTGTTATTAACGACAACAACATCATCTAATTGAAATTACATTTATTAAAACAATCAGGAACTAAAAACCTTTTACCTTTTGTACTAGACTGTGTCCGTATTTACGTTTTTTTATTAACAGCTTAGCATGTGCCTGCCTTTTAAACATCACATTAGCATTAAATGTTAAAGACCAAGTCTCCAAATCCTCTGCATCCCTGTCCAGGAAAAAAAAAAAAGAAGAAATGAATAATAAGAAATACTGAAGAAATGAATAATTGCTATTCTGCATCATTTTGGTATGAAAAGAAAAACCAGACTTTTGACTGTGTATATATACACCAAATATATATCAGAGTTGATCCAGCAGCACCTTCCCACCCATGTGGATACATACTTTGCTGAGCTTTCTCCATTCCTAATGAAAAGATCATCAGTTTCTCTACCCATAGAAGTGCTGAGCTCATGTCTGTGGACGGAAATGGAAATTTTCCCATCTTATTGGCTTTCTCCATAAACCACATAATGACACCGGACTTTGTGTTTTAAACATCAAATGCAGCGTTTTTTAACCATGGTAAAATAAAGTGTGATTCATTAGTGCAACTGCAGGATACACATGGCTCATATAAAGTAATAAAGCCATTGAAATTTACATATGTTTCACTTGAAATGTAAAGCATTTGAGCTCATATAAATAAAATAAAAAAGTGGAACAACCATCAGCTGCTTTGTGTGTTGGATGAAGTGACCTGCATGTTGACATTTCGACTTTAAACACAGGAACACTGCCAACACCAACATGCGCCAAATAGAAAGGAGAGACGAAGGAAAAATACTCCACCAAGCTGAGGAGACATCTTTAAATAAAGGCCATGTTTCTCTACCAAAGAAAGAGAGAGATAGATAGTGATTTTGGACTGACCTTTCCGATATGTGAGAAAATGTCAGCGCAAAAAGAAAAGCACAACTATAATGAGTTGTGGTAAAATATAAAGGTTGTGGTATATGTGCGCTAGGTGGCTAAGAGAGATTTTATAAACATGCAGTTCAGAATGACATCCCAAAGAAGCTCCCATCCCCCGCAAAGAAGCTGGAGCAACACCCTGGGGAAACCGGGGGCTGGGAAGAGCTCTCTCTTTTTCTTTGGCTCTCTTTTAACATACTGACAGATGTTGTGTGTGGCCTAAGGCAGCAGGCCTGTGCTGAAGAGAGCGAATCACTCAATACATCTCCTCCTCCATTGCACTAAACACACACAGGCTCATAAGCACAGGACAATGTAGTAAGCAACAAGAAGCCATGACATGGACTGCAACTGAACCTGCATGACCCGTGGCGATACGTTAAGGTGTGACCTATGCTGTTTACCCGATCTTCTAGTACATGTTATATTCGACCCACTTTTGTGATCATGCAGAAATGGAAGTCAGAGTTGAGTAAGTATGAAACGGGGGGTGTGGGTGTGTACGAGTTTAGTAGAACCAAAAAATAAATAAATCTGAACTGGCTGCAAGCACTGATGCACACTCCTAAGACACAGTTGGGTAACTGTCATTGTTCCTCCAGCTGTCTCAGAGACATCACTCACTACCTTCTGTCACCAGAGCTGACATTCCACAAAAAAAAAAAAGCACACAGACTAATTTCACTTCTGTATCTTAACAACTGGATCCTAGGCAGGATTTAATTGTACAATTCCTTATTGCATACTAGAAACAACTAGTAATATTTCCCTCTACATTGTTAACTGTATTTATTGTTTCTATTATCTATTGATATGTTAACATATCTATTGATATGTTAACATATTCAGATGATACGGAATAGAGCTTCAGGCAACTGCGTAAAAAGAATTATTTGATATTCATTTATTTATTTTTTTATTGCATCTGCATTGAGATGAAAGTGATTAATAGTACATTAAGCTCAAGACAGGAGTTTTAGCATCATTCACAGTGGCTCCTGGAGGCAGGCTCTATACGGCCCCAAAGATCGTCCGGATCTATACGCCAGATCGGCAAAGCATGCTTGGCAGCCATTTTGGATACAGACAAAGAAGTAAGTGAAGAGTAAGGAAGACAGTTGCGTCAAGAGACTTGGAGCACCGCCAAAGCTCTGGCACTGTTTAGGCCACAGTCTGCTTTACTCATTTACTTGTGAAACACATCGGGCAGTATTTTCCACAGTTTTTTTTATGCAGTACAACAGTACATATAAACATAAAAACTTCTAGATTGTTAACCTGCAATTCCTGATTTCTGTAATGTCTGATTCAAGACTTGTAAAAACATAAAACCCTCACTCACAATTATATGAAAACTGATGCATGCACCAGGAAGAAACTCTTCAGACTCAACAAAAAGACTCTTCAGTAGCTCAGTTTCATCTGTAAGTGGATCATCATGGTCTTGATTTCAGGCTCTGAAATTATACCATCAAGCAAACAGCCCTCTCCCAGAGTTCTTGACATGTAATCAGTAAGTTGGAATCACCTGGTCAGGTCTGAATAAAACAGAAGATGCTATATAACACACACACACACACACACACACACACACACACACTTCACTGGAGTTTTGAACTTAAAATCGCAGACATCAAAGCTTGACTGCTGCATTGATTGGCCAGCTCCAGAAACACACATGATTATGTAGTAAAGATAATAAAGAGCAGTTTTTTAATCTTAAGACAAAATCCCTTTGAATAGACTTTGGTGTCTTTTTTATAAATGAACTACTCTGACAGAAAGTCTCAACATTTCTATCTTTGAATATCGGTTGTAATCAATACGCTTTTAGGAGGACGACACATTAGCACGCCTCTATACACTCCGTCTGTACTGAGACCAAGAGACCTCACTGCGCTAATGCCGAGGGGAAAATGCACCAGGTATGTAGCCAGACTAAGATCAATGTGAAGGAACTCAGTCGTCATGACGAAGATCTTCAATCCATGCCGGAAATCTGTAGAGAGCAGGAAAGGATTGTGCAGACACTGCCTCTTAGTTTGTCTTTATGTACATGTGGCCTAACTTTTAAGGTTTAACTTGTGGTATACACACACACGGCTTTGTGCCAGCTCCGGTGGCAGGAAGTATAGTTGGAGCCAAGTGGTCTGAGCGGCTGTGTGTCTAGCAGTGTATGTTTATGCATCAGCAAAAGGAAGGTGAGCTCAAAGAAAGTAGACCAGCACCTGTGGGAGAGACGGAACAGGCTTGGGAGAGGAATATTAAGCTTGATTTAATCAGTGCTTCCTCCCTTGCCGATATGACAGATGGCCCAGGGCCTTGACAGGGGATCATTGCTGTCCCAAAGCTCGCAGTGTCAAGTTGCACTCATCCTCACTCAGGGGGGAAAGGGAATCTCAGTGCTGATGCTTATGAAGCCCACATTGCTGACAGTTGCCAATCCGAGAGGCTCTGGAATTTCCAAGTATTACAATGAAGAGTTAGTGGCATTGGTATAATCGAAGGCTTGGGAGAAGAGCTCACTTACAACTCAAATACTTGTCACCACTTGTACTAACCGCTCATGGAGAAATTTAGCAAATAAGCCAAACGAATCGTTCGTCAGCAAACCGGTTTATCGGGTTTAATGCAGATGACAAAATATATTAGCTGAAAAAATGACTGCAGTTTGACATTTACTGGTCTAAAAAATGCAGACTTGCAGATTACACTAAGTTTGTCATAAGGTGAAACAATCATTGATTCAAATCCAATTACAATAACCAATAATGTATTACATTACCTTTTCATCTACAGAGTGCCAAAAATTTAAAATCACACTACATCTAATGCAAAAAGAAGCAAATAACATCCACCATTAGGTTCAGCATGCAAGACTAACAGAGTTCAGACACTTGTACTGAAATATACTATGACCAAATGTGCCCAAAGAAAGCTGTGCAACCCGGTGTTTAAGCTCCCTCAAGAGATCAAGGCTGAGGACACTATTTTAAGTCTGGCTAGTTTCTTATCCGTCTTTGGATAAAACCTAGATAAATCAACATCCCTACAATCACATACTACAATCCAAATAAGTAGAGAAATCCAACAAACATAACAGGAGAGCCATGAATAAGGCTGTAATATAGAAATAGAAGCACTAGGACTTGAGCGAAAATACAACGTTTGTTGATACTCTACAAACTAGTGTTAAAATGACTATTTAATAGTCTAATTAGAGCCAGGGAATTAGTTAAACACGATTTCTTGAGTTTAAAAAGATGTCGAGTCACCACACGTCAGGGTCCATGCCTTAACCGTTTCAACCAACTTTAGAAAAATAATACAGATTTAATACACAAAAGACCATAAATGGGTTTGTTCTATGCAAAATATTTAGCTAGCCAGCTAGAGTTAGTCAGCTAGCTCCATCAGGTGAGAACTGTGGACATAACCACTTCATAAGTTTGATGCAAGCCTACACGTGAGCACACAATCATTACAGCAGAGGTTTTGCACTTTCACCTTATGCTCAGCAACTGAGTTGTGAACTGCATTTATTATTTTTTTTAAATGGTCATGTTTCTATAATACTGAATCACAAGTAACAATAATTTGTGAAGCCCCAAATTGCCATATTAAATAGCTTGTCAGTACACCACTTGTGCAAACTACTTAGCATGGGATATTGTGGTTTGGGATGGAGCCCTGAATTCCCTTTGATCTGACTTGGCACGCTCAGCAAAGGGATTAATCCTTGTAGCAAAGAAGCAAACAGCAACCCACATTATGAAACATTCTCCCACAAGATGCCTGTAATAGCATCTATATACCAGAGGAGGTAAAATCCCAAAATCTTATATCCAGCTAGTTGCCATAATAGTATAAACTTTGCTTTTGAATATGAAAAAGAACACACCAGCAAGCAAGAGCATTGTTTGTAGATTTTATTTTATGTACACCATGTAAAAAAATTCCACTGATCTGAGGACAGTGGTCGAGTGTCTTTGCACTGGCATACGCACAACTGTCCTCCTTTAAATTCATTTCAGGAAGGAGGGGGAAAAAAATGTGATCCTTAAAAAGTACAAGAACCTACTATTGAAATGCAGTGGTGAGACGCTTTGCAGTGAGCTTAAAATACACCTCCGCTCGGGTTTGGCTCCCTTCCCCCACATCATTTCCTCCCTGGTTTCCATGCCTGCTCCCTGACTAAAGTGGCTCTTTAAATTCTCAGGGCCCTAAAAGATCAATCGTGGACCAGAAAGACCCTTTCTCTTCCACCTGAAGGAGATAGACAAGTCGAACCTGCAGCATGAAAGGATCTCAATTCTGCTTAGTGCTCAGAGCACACAGGTATGGAAATCGTAGTACCATAACAGCAGGTTTTCTTTCTTTTTTTTTTAAAGCTTTAATAAAGATGTGATGCATAGGAGTTTACACTTCTGCCCATTTCTCCAGTGGAAATTTTCATTTAGTGGGAGACGGTGGTGGGAAGGAAAAACAAAACGCAGGTTGCCGAGAAAAAAAAAAAAAAAAAAAAAAAAAAAAAAGACTAACCACAATAATACAGTGTACACAACTAGTTCCTGAAAGCGTCTTGTTTTCTCTCGTCCTTGTCCAAACCTGATAGAAAAGAAGTCACTTTCCAGGCGCCGGGTGTGATAGTCAGAACCAGAGGGCTGCTGAGAGCTTGTCCGCCGTTCACAGCTGTAAAACTCTAAATTAGTGTTCGTTGTACGAGTGTCCAGCAGGCCACTGAAGGTACAGATAAAGTGCTTTTCTTTACATGACATTAAATAATTAAAGCAAGTACATATGAAACTCTGTGATTCTCAGAAAAGTCATGACACCGTTCCCAAGGCCCTCAGACCAAGAGCATCAAAATAACATCGTAAAAATGAAAAATAAACTAGGGGAAAAAAAATAATAAAAATGGAAAAACAAGTTACATCTCCTCAAAAGGACAGGCCATTTGAAGAACTTCGGCCCTCTGGTGAAAATATATCCATCAATGACGACATACTGCATGTTTTTAAGACCTACACAATTATCTCTAGATGCAGAGGATACAAATGAAAGTTTCACATTTTCTGTTTTTAAAGAAAAAAAAGAAGAGAGACCTTAGAGTAGGCCAAGTTATATACCATCGTATAGATGTCCATCTTTTCCTGCTATAGTGGACTAGGTGAATGTCACTAGAGCAGGCTGGCTATGGCATCCATGATGAATTCATTAGCTATTGTAATTCCCCTGACAGACAGGAGCTTCTCACTGACACAAAAAAAAAAAAAAAAAAAAAAACAGCAGCGGTGGGATCGATCGTATGAGACTGTAGCAAGGTAGTCTGTGCTTCAATCGGCAATAAATACATTCGGATTTAGTGTTGAGCTACGCATTTATACTAAAAACAGAAGTCCTGAACAAATGGATAGGGTAGAAAAACAGGTGGAGAGTAAGAGTTCTTCTCTTGTATTTCCCAGATGTTCCTGCCTGCTCCCTCAAGCCCTCGACTGCTTTGCATGGTGACTGATTTCTCCTTCAGTGCAGGCGAAAAATAATAAGCACCATCACTCATGAGATCGGTAGTAAATGCACTCCGTCCAGATTGGGAATGACGGGAGGGGAGCACAGGGTCCTGAATCCAGCCAGAGTCCAGCCTTCCCCTCTTTCACTACTGAAACACAAAACATGCACCTCGTTCAACAATCTCTGAAACACCAATTTTTATGGATTGTTATGTATATGTTTATGTTTTTTTAGGGCAATCGGCATCACAGTCAAGCCATTTTCAAAACAAGTGAAAATGAGCTCAATGACTTTGGAAAAGCAACTGTTTTGGAAAGAACATAAATGCCAATTTGAATTATTCCTAATGCGTTTAATGAAACAATATGACAGAGTGTATGCGTGTTCATCTCTTTATTGCTTCCTGAATTTATATGTTCTCCATTTTAACAAAGGCCACATACAATTTTAGCTTCCAAAACCATACCATATATAGCCATTATTCTAGCAAATAATATTTACAGGAGTTTAGTTTCTATTTTACATACTTGTCCAGCTTTTACACTTTGAAGCATAGAAAAAAGGAGCAAATTATGATTGAAAAAAATGTTTTGACTTAGTGAGATCATCTGACTAGACAGCTTAACAAAACCCTTACCAACCCACTTATGCTCCCTTTCATTCAGACAAAACATATATTGTATCCAGCTAAAATGGCTAGATAGGAACAGTCAGACACTGAGTCAATATTAAATGCTAGCAAGATCAGGGACACCACTCACAAAATAACTCCTTAGGCTAAAAGAACCCTCTAAGATACAGACAAGAGAAAACTGAACATGTTTTCGGAAACATATTTAGCACTAAATGCAGGACCTAAACATGTTAAAAACTAGGTTTGCTGCCAACATTTAATAGTACAAACACATACATGCATTTTGAATATCTCAAGCTTTACATAAGTATTGTGAAAGACTGCAGTGTTGTAACTGAAAAGTCACTGCAAGTATCTGTGTTAACTCCTGTATTCATTCAATAACGTTCAGCAACATTCTTGCCGATCAGACAAAGGCATTCAAAATGCTCATTCGCAAAAAAATAACCTGAAGGAAGCTCACATTCCTCCCAATCCACAGGCAATATTATGGATTTATGATTACAAGTCTTTTCACTAGTTTTCACCCTCCATGGTTGTTAGTAGTCATGAGACAGAAAGATATGTCTGGCTGGTGGGAGTTCACAGGTAAGCAAAAGGCGGGGGGGGGGGGGGGGGGGGGTTACTTTTTTTTAAGTGCTTAACTGTTTTTAAAGTGCACTCAAATAGCAGTAGAGATCACTCCAAACGCTATTCTACGCATGGAAATTATTGTTATTAGACGCGAAGATAAGAAGCCAATATCATCTGCAAGTAGTGATTAAAACTCCTTCTCCAGGCTGTTATTAAATTAGTCATTGCTACTTATAATGACGTTCGAAAATTACCAGCGGCTTTTGGGAAAAAAATTTTCGAGCATGAAATTGCGAACAATTGCGGCTATACTTTCATTTTCATTGTCCTTTTACAACACTGTTTTCAGTTTACTGAGAAGGCCACTATCACATCAGCTATGAATTATTTAGGAAACAACTTTAGGAATTAACTGCAGAATGCAACATGAATAAGATTTAAGGAACTTCTAGTGCAAGATAATATTTCTGATACAGGACCAGACCGCAATAAAACAGTTACATGACTCCAGGGACCTTTAAACAAAAATGCAAGATAGAAAAACATATGATGCGCAGGTCTACAGAACGGTATTTCTATACGGGAAAACCTACAAAAGTACTGATGTCTGTGTCCACTTGGAGATTCTGCTGCTGGTAGTGCTTTGCCACACTGCAGTGTCTGTAATTAGGTTCTGCTATGGCTGGGAAAAAAATCCTTATGTAATACTGAAACAAATCAGATTTTGAGATCCAGAGATTTTAAGATTCTCTCCACAATACATAGCTGAACATTGTGAATGCCAAATTTTAGTACCCCCTACTTAAACCTGCACACTGCCCTCTCACACCTTCTGTGTACTGTGTTACGCTGTACTACCATTGTTATATAGTATCTAATCAACTAGCACTAACAAGCAACCTAGCTAACGTTAGCAGACAGCCTTTCTAACTTAGAATTTAAGTTTCATTTCTTTAGAAGCAAAGTCAAAATGTATTATTTCCAGACTTATTCACATAAGTAAGTCGAATTTGACGAACCTTTGCTGCTACATGGCGAGGCACATTACATCATCGTGCAACAGTCATTTGCCTGAGAGGTCTCAGGCGAGGACTACGAAGATGTTGCTCAGAGAACTGCTCGGTTAGACAAGTACGCTATAAACGAACATCTAAACATTTAAAATGATCTAAAGAAAACAATAGAAGCGATGTTGCCTTACCTATGTCTCGCAGTGTGAGAGCAGAGAAGTGATCTCGGAGCTCATGTGACCCACCGCTCTAGCTGCCTCGATGATTGCGCGCCGGTACATGCCCTTTTTCTTGCGGTTGAATCGCAGTCGGAAGAATTCTCGAAAGGGTGAAAGTTTAGCCACAGAAAGCTGTGAGGTGGTAGGCGAGCCGAACCAGGCCACCTTTGCTTCAGGCCATGATGCATCTGCCTCATCCTCTTCTCTCCGTGTGCCGCTAATGCTCAGGATCCTGGCTGGCCACCAGGGGAAGCCATGTATCTTTCCCCATACTACATCCCCAACGGTTACAGCGTGGCCCTCCTCGGTTATGCACTTGCTCATGCTTCGCGTGTGTAATCTCACAGTCAGTGGTGGCACAGTCCTACCCTCACCCCGTGATGCCGACGATGTCGTCGAGACTGACGACGATACACCGATAACATGCTCGCCAGGTGCCAGCTCACACAACTCTGGTGATGTCCCATCCGAGCTGAAGGACTTGGACTCATCCAGGCTATCGCTGCTACAAACTGAAAGGCTGGACGAGTCTGCCTTGCGCTTGCCAAAGTTGATAAGGAGTGTGAGGTCACCGTGTCGCTCCGTTTCCTCACCTGACCACAGTTCCAAGGCATTTTTGTCCCCAGAGTCCTCGGGTCGAGTCAGCCCTGAACCAGGAACCCTGGGACTCCTGCGCCTTGCCTCACCCACCAGTTCTGCCTCATATACAGACACACGCTCCATACCATCCCCACGGGACTTTAAGCGGATTTTGGGTGATGGGATGTCCTGATCTGTCAGTTTTGGGAGTTTGAGTTTGGGGATAGATACAGTAAGGCCAGTCCGGATGGACTCAATAGCAGATCGTGTCTCTTTTCTGGGCTCACGGCTGTCGTGCTCCCCAAGCCCATTCTGCATCAGTTGCTTGGGGCAGAAGGGCTTCACAGAACCATGAACTCTGGCTGGGATTTTCATTACTTCCCCTTTCCCTTGTGGAGTACTATAGGAGATCTTTATTACTGGGCTGTGAGGCACTACATCACCTCCTGGAAACTTCTCATCCTCCTTTCTATCTTTTCGACAACGCTTGCTTTCATAGCATGGAGCCTCATCTCGTCTCTTGGATTCTCTTGTGGCATCTCCGTCTTCCTTCCTGAGTCCTTTTGTTGGGGCATCTTTGGTATGCTCCTCCCCTTGTGGTGCATTCTCCTTCCTGGAAGGCTTGGCCACAGCTGACCCATCTTTACTGTCCTCGTCACTGGTGACTGTGTTCTTGCACTTTTCGCAAAGCACCTGTCTAGGCCTTAGTCTAATCGTGCTTATGGTCATGCGGCCAGGCTCTCGAGACCGCCTCTTCTTTCTTTTGATTGGTCGGGGTGGAGGCTGAGGAACCCACTGACTGTAGGTATGACGTACCCACATGGGCTGAGGAAAAGGAGCGCCCTCAAAGTAGGGAGGGTAGGTAGGCTGGCCTGGCTGTACTGGTATGGGTAAGGGGACGACAGGTGGCTTGTCAGGCTCAGTGTTCTCATCCTTTGGTCGTGGGGCTGACTGAAATGAAGGCTTGGAGCATGGCTCCTCGTTCTGCACGTCAGATTCCTGTCTGGAAATAGGAGACTCTTCTGACTTTCCTACGACATCTGGCAGGCAGAACAACCCAGTCCTAGACAGAACAAAAGAAAAAGCCAGTAAGAGCAGTGAAAAGGTGAAAAGGTTCTAAAAGCAGTTTGAAGAAATCACAAGCTCTCAGACAAGTTAAAATGTATATTCAACTCATTTGTAAGATATATTAAAAACAAATTCAAAGCAATGGTTACTGTAATAGTTCTCACCTTAAACCAGATTCAAATAGCACTAATCAAGTTGAAAATCTAACAGTGGCTTCCTACTGACACAGTGTCATAGCATGCAGAGCATGCCTCTAGTCCCTGGAACTGAAATTCCAAGTAAAGCTCTGGCCACATTAATATGGATAGCAATACACACCATGTCTTAATGCTTACAAGGTGCTAAAACATAATCTGTCAGGAACTCAGTTAATAATAAAACTACTAAGATCTTAACATCCACATCGCAAGACCTTTTGGGAATATTCTATTTTAGAACCTAGTTATAAAATGTTGCATACTTATACTAATGGTTAGATAATCATCTAAAAGTCGTGTGGAGGGGAACAGTAAATCACATTGCATGATGAAACACTGAGCCATTGTCTTTCTTGAACAGAAGTCTGACCTCAGGTTGGTGCTGCTGTTCATTCCAAAAACAAATTCACACGTCCCCTTTGTGAAGCAAGGCACTGACGTGCATAGGGCAGGAACTCAAACCATTTTGTCACAATTGGTGAAGAGTGGCTGTAGTCAAGACAGCACACTCAGTGGCTCGACTCTGTCAAAGACAGCAGACAAAGAGGCCAACAGGCCTGGTTCATATCAATCCCCCCTCCGCACTCACTGAACAAAAACAATCCCATCAACCACCAGGGATGCAGCAAGGGAGAGCCTGGAGATTTGATTGTTTTCACATCCTGCTTGATATTTGATTGTGTGGTGATTAGTAATTAATCCCTATATAAAAAGCTTCCCTCCCCTCATGCAGTCCTTAGAGACCTCTAATAGAAGAAATACCTGTCTAGTGTGTCCGTGGGGGAAATAATACGCCATGAATACAGATATGTAGGACAGAAACACTGCCAATCTTCTGTATTAGCTGCTGTTTTTTTTTTTTTTTTAAATGATCTGACATTTGTGATATATTTTGACCCATCCTACCATTGAGGAAATAGAAGTGATTATTTGGGAAAAAGTTAGAACAGCCGGACTAAAATGGAAAAACTGAACAAATTGTCCTGACCGTGTAGAGTATAAGCGTTTCTGAGCAGCAGTGACTCAGCATCACTATGATTCAACCCATGCTGCTGACACGACATCAATTATCAAAATACAGGAAATGACAAATGATACAACAATGGGGAACAAGGAAATAACGGGGAAGGCTTTTGCAGAAAGCTTTTGAAAAATACATTGACCATGCACACATTATCGGCATAATGAAATGTAGTAATACCAGAACAAAGATCAGAGCACATGTGATTAAATAGATAATGACATTGACAACACTTGCTTTGCACAATCATGGTTTCAGGGGTTGAAAATGAGGATACAATGAAAAACAAATTAAAACAGGAAGCCGAATCAAAAACCTGGTTCGGGTAATATGGAAATACGACACTGATATTGTGATATACGAATATAATGATACACATGTGTATTAAGTATCAGAGTCTGATGCTTTAATAAAACCACCGGTCAATGTTGGTCTAAATGTCGAACTAAGGTTTCATCTTGCTTTGCTCATTAAATAGTTCTACAGTGATAACAAGAAAATACAAAAAAGAAAAACAAACAAAACAACAAAAAAAAATACACAATTTAGAAAACAATTTTGAAAACTTTGAGGTTATTTTTGTTGGCGTAAACAGATTCATCTCTCCATCCATTCAAAAAGACAAGGCCAAAAACAAGGAGAAGGAGAAGCAGAAGATTCTAATGTAGCTATACATTAGTTTTGTTTTTCAATAATATATACAGCAAAGGAAAATTTGTGAGCTTCAAGCAAGGTATGCACAAAGAGACAAACAAACGGCCAAGTCAGCAGCACAATGATCACTATAAACAACATTCAAGACACAGGGCAAATATTACAAGGCTGCAGAACAACTCAATTCTAGAATACTCCATATTATAAATCCTGCCTAGTAATACACTTTACAGATGTATATTAACTATAACAATTTGCTACAAGTTCAACAAAGGTCACTCGATTTGGTCAGTGACACCCCACCTGTCTTTGTCTTAGAGAAAGATGGCCTTTTCAGCAGGTTCAACTTCTTTACTTTACTGAACCACGAAATTAATACGCAAAATTGCTTTCTTTTCACAATATATATGACGTGATAATGAGGTTGCACCTAATATAGAACTGTAAAGCAGCTTTTGTGTAACAGGCTGATATTAATACAGGGTTACACACCGCAGGCAATCTGCTTCACATGTGACTATGGACTGGTTGCTTGTAAAAAAAAAAAAAAAAAAAAAAAAAAAAACTGTATTGAAACGCCATGATATTTTTATGCCACATTATAAAAGCGATGTTTTTTATTTATTATTTTTAATTTGTAAGATTGTGTCAAACATGATAAACCAGGGTTTTTACTCCACCTAAATGAGAACCATTTCAGCTAGCAGCCACCAGCTACAACAATGAGAGATTCTCCTACCCTGGACAATAAGCAAGAATAAATAATAAACATGTGTTATTATAAATAAATCCGGCAGTGCGTTCACAAGCAGTCAGGATAAACTATAGATAAGATGTGAACGCTGCATTATAGGATGATTAGTTACACATAATTTACAGGGGCTAAGAAGCTAACCTGAGGTAATATTACTGAATAGATCTTTTTTTCAATCATATACGAACCTGACAAAATATTTAGAGTTGTAATATTTAACGATGTTGATGCACATGTATTTAAGACGTGAACCGTGTGTGGAATAAACGCTTATAATGCTAATAATCCTCCTTTGGCTTTGGATAAATAGGTGGCCTGCATGGCTTTGGTTGGCCTCTTCTTGATGGATAGCGTTTGCTTAGTTAGCCAAATGTATCATAGCTTAGCTTATGGGCCTGAACGCGTTTAAAGCAAAATAATAAGAAACGTGATAAAGAAACACACTCACTTTTTGTTGCAGTCCAGCAAAATCCCGGTGTAGCTCCTTTCCCGGTAGGTGAGCGTCACCACCAGTGTGTCATTCAGTATCTGTTCGATGGTGACCGGAATCCGGGAGCCGGCCCGCAGCTCCTCGGCGGCGGCCTCCATGTTTCCTGGGAGAAGTGTCCGGCGTGGCGCTGCTCGTTTCCGGGCGCCAGAGCCGCGCGCGTCGGCCTCAGATCCTCGCTCGTTCTGCTAGCGAGCACGGGAGGCTACAGGGGGCCACGGAATGACGCCATCAACCCCACCGGCGTAATTACAGCCGCGCGGCCAGCCGTGACATCACAAAGAGGCGAGAGAGGGAACCGTGAGCGCGCGAGCCTCCGCTTCTACTCGCGTTCACTTCTCATCCGCGCTTTTTTTTTTTTTTTTTTTTTGAGGGGGGGGAAAGATGTTAAGAATCTAAAGATCACCGCGCATTTCAGTTCATTTCTGCCCCAGCCGTGCCCTTTCCCGTCAAACACATCAAGCACTTTTGCCCATTGGTCAATGGCACAAATTATTTAGTTGCTCATAACCTATACTTACACATAGTTGTTTTTATTATCATTACCATTTCAAGGCTGCTAAAATTAGACCTACATATAACTTGTCTTGATCCATCAAGAACTGTGATTAATTCACATTGATTACATTGAAGGAATCTACTGTCAAGGCAAAACAAAAACTCCCAAACAAATCAGTAACCTGTAAAATCCTACATCGTATTCATCCTGTCTAATTATAGTTACAAATGTGATGTGATCACACGTTTTTACACGATAGCCCCCCCCCCAAATTAATCCAGTAGGCCCTAAGCATAAAATGGCTGACTCCTGAACCACTGATTGAAGACGACAATGAACAGAAATGAAAACCACGCCACCGTATGGTCAAACTCAAAATCTTTATCAAGACTACCAGTAATGATAATAATAGCCAGTGCACCCTTTACTTTTATTCAGTGCATTCCAATGGCCTGAATTGTTGCATCCTGTGGTAGCTGGAAATGTAGAATAAAATGTGGGTCTCCATGTTAATTAACACAGGCATAGATTATAATAAATATTCACTTTCCCCAGTAAAGGCGGTCAAACGATACTCCAGACCCTTCACCCGTCTTCTTTCTGCAAGCTCCTTTTGCAGTTGTTTGGCCTTGAACAGAAAAGAAGAAAGTTGTCATTTTAGTTATGTTTTTCCCTTTTAACTTTACATTTGGAAACATTGACATTTACATATGGGAAATTAGAGATTACTTTGTCATTTTGAGAGAAAGTGTGCTGGAGAATTCAAGTAAACTTCTGACATTTCGGCCAACCATACCAGCTAACAATACACATTTTAAAAAGGAAGGTATATTTCTGTATATGTACTCAAACACACACACACACACACACACACACACACACACACACACACACACACACACACACACACACACTAATATTTACTAGAGTTACAAGAACATATGTATTAAGTTTTGGTGTCTGCATTTAAACTTATTTGTAAACATAAATTGAAATGTGCAGACATGGATTTTTATTAGCTCATTAAACCTGTAAGTAAGAGGTCTATTTATGTACATAAAGCACTATAAAGTGCAGAGGAAGGAGCAGAGCATTATTGTAATGATACATTTGATGAAAAATGGACAAAGGATTGTTATTTGACCATTCTTTCTTCTTTTGAAACCATGTATTTCTGTTACTTGAGGTTTCTAAAAAGAGAATGTTTATTGCAGCCACCTGAATCACACCTAAAGCATTGCAATAAGCAATTTACATGAATTGGATCTGCCACTCTGTGTAGCCACATTTGTGCTTGTTTCTATGCAAATTTGTTCTGACAAACGAGGGCCATTTACTCTGTTATTTTGTTTCTCTTTCTGTATACTTGTGTTTGATAAAAAAAAAAAAAAAAAAAAAGTAAATAAAAAAGAATTTTGAATTAAAATATAGCTCTTTCTTCACCTCATCCATCTCCTGGGCCGCTGCCTTTGCCTCCTCGGCAGGTGAGCCCTGAGGTCTTTTGCGTCTCTGCTGCATCATCTGAACATGAATCCTGATGCGCTGCTCAAGATCTTGGTCCCTTGCCTTCCTAAAGGCACGCACAACAGCCAGAAATACAAATAAACACACATCTCACTGACTCAAAGCAGGTCAGCTAATTTAGTAAATTTGTTACCTTCATTACTTGAACAGGTGCGTTTTAGTGAGTTCATTTCAAGTTCATTTAAGCTCTATAGCAGCCTAAATTAAAATGGCCAAATGGATTAATCAATCCAAATGAGACGGCATGCGCCAGCTATGACCACTAGATGTCAGTATTGTAAATCGTTTGCTGTCCATAGTTATACAAATGAGGACAAAGTTTAACTATGCAAAAGAAATTGGCAACGTTTTTTGGTAGAAAGCCAGAATCTTTCAAGATGCATCCCAAACGCATACCATCTGTTTTGACAAGATAACTTGATCATTGTTTTTAGTAACATACAGTTCAGTGTCAGTGGCTGAGCAGGCTGCAGGTATTAAACTATGTAAATGTGTCTAGGAATACACTTATAGTATTTTCTTCATTTTTTAATCTATGGTAATATCAGATCTAGTATCATTTAATGTTTCCTGCTGATGTGATGCTAAGTTCTGTGACTTAAATGATATGGATGTGACAATGCAAGCAGCTAGAAAAAGTGGCATTCTAAACACATCTTTCTGAAGTGGTATTTGAGTATTTAAACTATGCAGGAAGCAGGGTTTTCTTTGTAGCACGATGTACATAAATATATATATATATATATATATATATATATATATATATATATATATATATATATATATATATATATATTACCATACAAAATACATAATTTGTACCTGGCCTTCTCCATTTCCTCCTGGTTTCTTAATGATGTCTGTTGAGTGAGATGGGATTCACTGCTTGAGTTGTTATTCGGGGTTTGACCAGTATTGTTTGGATTACTGGAGAAGTTCTTTACACAATATACATACAAGGAGCAGTGTTATTGTATGCCTTTCTCATTTATACTAAAATGACACTCATTAGCAAAAGAAAATCTTTTAAAAAGTCATTCAAAGTGAAAAGTAAATATATGGGAATGAATACTGCGACATTCACTCTGTCACAGTGTTTGCATGAAAAATTTTAAAAGTGCATTACAGACACTGTGTTGTTAAACCTTAAAAAAAAAGTGCATCTTTAACATTAGCTGAACATTTGGTAAATATTTAGGAGAAACAATCTCCCTGTTATTGCTCTGACATCAGAACAGAACATTTTACCTCTTTTAGATGCTTGTTCTCCTGGTATTCCAGCATTTTTCTCTCCTGCATGATCTTGGCCTGGTTTCTCCACTTCTTCAGCAGCTCCTCATTCCTGAGACACGCAAACCCCAGAGAGGTGAGAAGTTATTTATTTATCTTATCTATCTTATCTATCTTATCTATCTATCTATCTATCTATCTATCTATCTATCTATCTATCTATCTATCTATCTATCTATCTATCTATCTATCTATCTATCTGTTTTATTTTGCTGCAGTGTTTCTTTAAATGTCCTTTAACAGCTTTGTTTGATGTTTTTTGTCTTATTTATTTATTTGTGTGTTTGTTTGTTTGTTTGTTTATTTATTATTATTATTATTATTTTTTACAGTTTCTTCATTTAATAATCAAATGTATCATTATATACTTCTGAATTTTTAAACCTTGCTACAGATAACTCAAGTAAGATCAGATAAATCAATGCTATTAGCTAAAAGCTCTCTGTCTGCCAAAATGAGACAACAAACTCTTGAGCTCAAGTCATCAGTGGACTGAAACCAGCTCTCATTTGTCAGTAACATCACTGTGTCTGGAGCAGGAGTCAATTCTATTTAAGTTTCGGTATGCTGTACTTGATTATATAAATTTAATAAAAAAACTTTTTTTGTGCAAATCCCTCTTCATACCTTTTATTAGGCATCTGCTTTGAGGTAGATGTTTGTATGTTTGTTTCTATATAGTATTCATTATATAATGTAAACCTACTGAAAGTTAACTGTAATACACAGTATTGTCATATTATTGTTCTGTATTGTTTCTTAGTTTTGGATTCTTGTATATACATGCCTCTTGCTCTGCCCTGCTCTGGAAAAAATCTGCTTGGCTCTTTTCAATCTCCTTAAAAGTGACCAAAAAGTCACCTCATAGGATCTTAGAGGGCTCTAAAATATTTCAGACTGCTTCTCTGAAATGTAGAGAACATGTTCAAACATACTTCTTTTTTTGTTCCAGTAAGGCTTGTTTCTCTGTCAACTCCCTCATGGCAGCCAGTCTTCTCTCCTCTGATCTCTTCCTGTTGTCCACATCAGATAAAGAAAGCTCTGGGAGCATTCCTCTTGTTAACTCTTTCATTCTGAAATGCAGCAACATCACAGACTTTATTGTCATTCACAATTGTGGTTTACTTTTCACTCTGGTATTCTCATTTATTATAATTAACAGCCTTCTTTTCAGGAAAAATTGGATTTTGGGATATTTATACACCTCTTGATGGACGAAAGACCAGTTCTGTGGGATCTGTCGCCCTCTGCTGTTCTTAGGTGATGTTGCGTCGAAATGACTGGCATGATGTGTCCAAGATCTGCCCGGTCCATTTGGATCATTTGCTGCCTAAGCTCCTTGAAGCGCTGGACCTCGTTGTCATCCACCTCACACAGATCCAGGCTAGACTGGAGAATCTCAGACAGCGGCAACTTCTCCACAGCAGGGATGTCTAAAGCTGGAGACCAGCAAGAGTGAGTTTTTCCTGACAACTCACCCACAAAGTGATTTATGGCACATCATACACTTTAAGGTCACCAGAGAGCAGAGACCTGTTTGTTATAGCTAAAATGTGAAGGAAAGGCAATCTGTCATACAGTAACTATCTCAGGAATTCATTACAGTAAACAAGCAAGCAAGATGACATTCGGTAATACAAGATGAATTGATAATATCGAGCTACAGGAAGCTGTAAATCAAATACATTTACAGTATAACAGCACCACAAGTATCGGGACAAACAAACAAATTTCAAACCAAACTGATTTCCAGCATGTTTTCTTTCTAACATAGTTTAAAAGTGTATTTAGCACGTGCAGCCCCGGAGACGGACACAGGGCAGTGCCAGAGGTTATCCATCATTTTCATCCAGCTAAAAATATTATAGGGTCATGCTGCGCCATGAGCCAGTTGAGCCACACGCATCATCTCCAAGGGAAAAGATATCACACTGCTGAAGCAGAACCAGGGCAGAAAGCTATTTTTGAAGCAGGCCATCCTTTTTATGCAAAAGCCACAGATGGTGAGGGATAACACACACACACACACACACACACACACACACACACACACACACACACACACACACACTCAAACACACACAGTCATTTATATACATAAACATAAACATATGCAAACACATACACACACACACACACACACACACACACACACACACACACACACACACACACACACACACACACACAGAGACACAAGCACACAGGTAGGAAATGCTTGCGTTGATTTGGCTGGCATGCAGACCTGTGTCAGCAACGTGCATGCTGAGGGGCTGCTGAGCCACGGCTGAGCGACGCAGGAACTGCAGGATGTGTGTGAGACCCTGCTGCAGAACTTCCTGCGGCGGGAATGAGATGGGACAGTTCCTCAGGCTCAGGGCTCGTAGTGTGATCACATTACCTGCCAGGAAAGAGCAACAAGAAAAGAGTGCATGGAGCAATTGGAATCCAGACCATCTCAGGACCAGTCTACAAGTTAATTGACAACTTATTGCTGCTATTAAGTGCTGCTTTTGTAAAGGATGCCCATTCTGTAGACATCATGTCCTGTCAGTAATGGTCAAAAGGAAGTTGGACATGATAGAGTGGAAATACACCCAGCCTCCAACTTTCCTGCTATGAGAAAGCTGTTGATTTTCTTTCTGGCTGAGAATTAGTATTAATAGCTGTCCCGAATTCTAAATTCTCAAAAACCAAATCAGTATAATTTCTCTGATTGTATAAAAAATAAAAATGGAATAAATCATTTTTCTTTTGTTGTGGCTATGTGTCTGGCTATGAGTCACCAAAATAACCTGTGCAATAATCTGTGCATTCACCTCTTACTAATTAGAAAACTTTATTAGCCATGACTCCTGTGTCACTATTTATAATGTAATAATAATTTAATGCAATCTGAATTAAAAGGGGAAAATCAATTACCTTGATAAAGAAAAGTGATAGTACCATGTGGAACGTACCTAACTCTACTGGGAGTTTTGTAACAGGGTTCCCCTCCAGCAACAATGTTCTCAATCGTCTGAAGAGATCGAAAAACAATATGATGACTGTAATATAAGATAACATTGAATAAATGCATTCAAAGTTTATTCCATTAGGACTTAAACAGAAATGCTGTACCTGTGCTGACCGATATGAGCAGGAAGACACGTGAGCTGGTTATTTCTCAGGTCCAGCCAAAGCAAAAGTGGCAGACAGCTGAACAGATTGTCTGGAAGACTGGACAACTCATTTCCTTCAAGATACAAATTCTTGAAATGGAAGTGATAAAGAAAGAAATCTGTACAATACCTTCAATACCACAGTAAGTCCATGTAGCTCTAGCACGGGTGTCAAACTCATTTTTTGTCATGTTGTATCATGTAGACTAATTTCAGGTACAGCAAGGAAAATCAGCTTTAGACCAATTACACATCAACAGATCCTCTTAAAACGTGTCATTTATTAGCATTTACATTCTGTATGCACAAACTGATTAAACATTTATACCTATAAGACAATTCATTATTAAAAATATATATACTGTTAGAAATGTCTATTAGGCATTTCCACAAACACATTTTCTTTTATTTATTTTTGAACAATAAAGTAATTCTAAACAAAGTTAAATATTCTTTTAATATTTTTTAAGTTCATATATAAGTATATATATTAATATACAGTATGTTTATAGTTTTCACATGATGGCAGTTTAAGGTTAAAAAAAAGTTCTAATTATTTTATTTTATATATTTTTGGAGTATATCAAACAAGATTATTTAGATTAAAGATTATTTTATTGTTTCAGGGAGCCCTCACTCACAATAATATTGGAGATCCAATTATTTATGCATACAGTATATACAGCAAGGTCCAAAACTCTAATTTCTCTCATTTAAAACTGAAAATGAACAGAAAGCTTTACAATGAACAGACATTTTCAATATTTTGACTATTTATTATTCAAGATGCTAAACTATTTTATTCTCTGACTATTTTATTTGATTTCTTTAGTTCATCTTATCTCTTCCATTAAGGCATAATGGATTCACACATGACATATTACACAGTCATTAATTATATTACAAAAATAAATCCAAAAGAGAAATCCATTTGTAAAAAACTAAGTACAAGATTTTCTGCTTCCATATTAATCAATATGTTAAGTAGCAGCGAGGTGCTGCTAATTAAATGCCCTTGATTAACTGATCATCAAAAGCCCAAGATTTATCAGTTTGCTGGTCTGGAACATTCAGGTGTGTGAAGACAATGGCAAGAAGAAAAGACACCAGCAAAATCTTAGAGAAGCAATTGTTGCTGCCTATCAATCTGTGAAGGGTTATAAAGGTAATTTCCACATTGTTTGAATGTGGAAAACATTCAAGACAGTCGCTAATCTTCCCCGGAGTGGATATTCCAATAAATTCATCTTAAGGTCAGTCCATGCAATGCTCAGATATTTTACAGGCTTCAGTTAGCATGTTAAATGTGAAAGATCATGACAGTACCATTAGAAAAAGTCTGAACTAGTATGGTCTTTTGCAAGGGCTGTCAGGGGAAAGCGTCTTCTCTCTAAAAAGAACATGGCAGCATGGCTTAGGCTTGCAAATTTACATTATAAGAATTTATTGAACTAGACTTCTCCTTTAGAAAGAAAAGACAAAAGTGGAGATGTTTGGCCATAACACACAACACCACATTTGGCAAAACTCAATACATCAAATCAGTACACACACCCCATGCCAACTGTCAAGCACAGTGGTGGATGGGTGATGATTTGGGATTGTTTTGCACCCACAGAACATGAGCAACGTAAAGTTTGCTATGAACTGCACAGGACATGAGCAACCATAGTTTGCTATGAACTGCTCTGTATACTGAAGTATTATAGATTCAAATATGAGGCAACTTGGCTGAAATTAGTTCATGCAACAGGACAATTATCTTAATCACACCACCAAATCTACAACGGAATGGCTGAAAAAAGAACAGAATCAAGATGTTGCAATGGCCCAGTCAAAGTCCAGACCTCACCCCAAGGTTGTGGTGAAAACAAATTGCTGCAACCCCCAAAGGAATAAACTTTGCAAAGAAGCGTGAGCCAAAATTCCTCCACAATGATTCATACAGAACATGATTACTTCAAGTTATTGCTGCTAAAGGTAAAGTTATTAGTTCATAAAGTGTGCTTAGTTTTTTATATATTGTTTCTCCATTTTTTTTAATAAATACTAAAACGGTGTAATATGCATTTAATTGTGTTTATTTAAGAATGTATTTATCCAATTCTAAGACTTACTAAGGACCAGATGATTTATATTATGTCCTGATCTGTTTACTTCAGGGAGTAAATATTTATTAGTGAAAATATATATATATATATATATATATATATATATATATATATATATATATATATATATATATATATATATATATATATATATATATATACACACTTTTAGACTACTGCAAAACATCTACATTAGTTTTATCTTTTACTGTATTCTCATGAATCCAGTGTCAAATTTCTAGCTTACTAATGGAGACTAATGGAGAATAGTACATTTTGTCAGTAGCTGAGTTTATAGTCTTTCTTTGTTTTGCTCCAAAGTGGAATAACAGACATCAGCTCTCCCCTTTTTTATTCCCTTAAATTTAGATTCAATACTAAACATATTAAATAAAATGTGTGACACGCTTGCCCTATAAACTGATTATAACTGCATGTACCTCAATGGCAAAACTACAAGACACGCAATAGCAGCAGTGAAATGTAAGCATGACAAACTTACTCATAATTAAATGTAATTCATAACGCAATGCTTTGTTCTTGCGTACCTTGAGTGGCGTGTACTTGCACACACAATCTGGGATGACCTTTAACTTCTGTCTGCTTAGATAAAGCATGTCGGATGAGTCATGATTCACCTGATGCTTTAAAAGAGAATCATCATGTGGACGCGCAAATCCTCGGCTCCGGGATTTTAGCGCTTTCTCACCGCAATCAAGACTCAAATGGAGATCACACATGTCCTCTTCCAGTGCTGTCATTACTTATTATTATATAATGTTCTAAATAAGAATAATGGCATAACTCAGCCGTGCAACGAGGGGAATTACAGTTATTTAGACAGACACTAGCTAACTAGTTAGCCTAACCATTTACGTACCTAAAGCACAATAAAGTTTAAAGTTTTCTACCAAATATATATAAGCGATTTGGAGGAATTTATAATCACCATTTAAACCTAGAAAGTCCACACTAAAAAGCTAAAAGTAAGTTATCCCCTGCTGTCCCTTTCATAACGCGTCTTCTCTGCCCTTATGGGATGTTGTGAAGCATCGTTATGGTAACAGGTCAGAAAAGTGAAACGAAAACTACGGCGTGCGGATGGAGCCGAAAAAGGTCAGTCTAATCGTTTTCGGTTTCGTCGAACAAGAGCTGAATACGGTTATTAGTAATATATTAGAAAAAAATATATAAAACTAATATATATATATATATATATATATATATATATATATATATATATATATATATATATATATATATATATATATATATATACTAATAAACATATATATATATATATAGATATATAGATATATATATATACTAATAAACATATATATATATATATATATATATATATATATATATATATATATATATATATATATATATATATATATAGATATATATAGATATATATATACTAATAAACATATATATATATATATATATATATATATATATATATATATATATATATATATATATATATATATATATATATATATATATATATATATATATATATATATTAAACAACGATGATACAATAACGAACAATGTCACATTAGACCTTCTTCTAACTTTTCATACAATGATCCAGTATCAGATACGAATCAGATACAGCAATGAACCCATATAAGATACAGATATTAATAATATACGTGTATATATGTTTCACATAACACCTTTTTTCCTTAGTTTTAGATGTAAGCTGCAAAATGCGATTGCTGATTAGCAGCAAAGGCAAAGGCAAAGGCAAAACTGGAGATTTGAAGATAATTGTAGAATTGCAAATTTACAATTAAGTGTCATCTCTTTGCAGGTATATCTTTTCTTTTTTCTTCCAACACATATAAACACATATAAACATCTGGAGTTTGCAATACACATAATACATTTAGCTAGAAAAGGTCCTATGATCAGATGAGTGTTTCAAATGTCCTAAAAACCTTGTAACGATACATGACGGAATACATAAATGAAAATCTGAATTTTTCTTTGTTAAAAAGCTATAAGTTGTTAATGGTTGAATATTTCAGTATGACAATGATACAAAAAAAACCCAAATTGTTCACTGACCACACTTTTAGGCTTCTGTTGTGACAATACCAGTTCATCTTCTATAATTGTTAGTGTCACAGCTCCTTTATTTGCTATCTGCTACCCATCAACTAGTTGTTTGACTCTGTGCAAAGCCATTTGTATAACTTTTTTATTACATTTTCCATATGTGGTTCCTTCCTAAAAACGTTTGAAGCACAATATTGTAAATGTATTTGTGTACAGTAGCATTAACAGTTCACTTTACTGGAACTCAAACATGACAATGACAGCAATCATATACACCAAGTAAGAATTTAAGTGTCATGCACAAAACACTGAACTCAACCTCACTAAAGACCTTAAGGATGAACCTTAACACTGCCTGCACCCAGGTCCTACTTGCATGACATTAGCACATTACCTCACTAGTGCTCTTGAGGCTGCATAGTCAAAGCTCCACAGACATTTCTAAAATGTAGTGAAGCCTTTAATGGAGATTAGAGATTATCATAACAAGCATATATGGGTGTGATCTGGTGTTTACATTTATTTTTCTATATAGTGTATGTACAGCAACCTGCATGTTCTATTTTTATACAGCAAATGCCTATCTCAATACTCAGAAGGCCTCCATTCATCTTCTGAGAATTTGAGTTCCTGGTGGAGAACTTTAAACTATTCGGGGGTTATTATGGTCTTGATCTTCGAATAACAGGCCCAAATGAACTTGTTTAAAATATATTATACACAATGAATTACAGTATATTCATCGTGATTTGTAACAATATATCAATCTTCAAACTAATGAGGAATGAATTTAGAAGATTAATTCCTGCATATTAATAAATATAACAAGGCTTTAACAATGCATTTATTACACTTTTTTTTATTTACATTATAAACTCACCACTTACAAACCAATTGATGAATAAAGTCTAACTTATAGTGAATAAACCATTTATAAGGGTCTAATTTTATGGTTTGTTGTCCATTTGAACACTGTCCATCATTGCAGGTTAATTGCACTGAACTAAGTTATATAAATGAAAGGTCTGTGAGTGTAAGTGCACTCCTGGGCGAACAAATGGGCCGAGCTCAAAATCGCAAACATTAAGCTTTTTCATTCTTTTAATAACAAATCATTGGGCAGAAAATAAGCAAGAATTAAACAAACACACTTCTTAGACCTCGCTTAACACTATTTGCTCATTTACTTTTGCTACAGTAAACTGAGCTGATAAATGGATTGACAGAGCAGGGACAGATCTACAGTATATGTGTAATTCTTGCAAATTTTATGACCAATGGTTTGTTGTGAAGATGGTAAATGTGTAAATATTTTGCCATAGTAACATTTCCATCTATAATGATGTCCCAATGATCGCCGCTGGTGTCCAGTAGATACCAACATGTCAATCTATAAGTTGCTGCTCTATTGGTCCTTAATGATATAGTTTATAACATGCCACTATCACAGATCTATTAAAACCAGTACAATATCTATTATAAATCTTAGAACCACAACAGATTGTATAAGGATTTCTATTGCTTTTTTTTTTTTCCAGAAACCCTGTAAATCAATAATTTACACATTTACTAAAAATGTGTGTTTGCGTGGGAATGCTTACGTCACTTTTCCTGTGTAAAAATGTACTCCAGAATACAGTATGTATATTTCAGTGTTGTGATTTGCTGTCTGTGCTTCCTGGAAGTCTAGAGAATCACTGGTGTAGCTGATGACTACAGAGCCATTGACGCCCATTGTAGAAACAAAATCGGACCATTCACAATTTAGACGTAACAAATTGTTGTAAATAAGACAAAAGATAAGAGTTGACATGTCGAATGATCATGCAAAAGAAGGACTGTTTTGCCTTTGTGCCAGTGGCGGAAGTGGGATTGTAATAGGTTAAAGTGGCTGGAGCAGCAGAGGAGGGGCTGAGTGTCGCTGAAAGGAGAAGCGCTTCACTCAGAGAAAGCAGAACAACACACCCGAGCCCTACACTTCACTTCCATCCATGCTCGTCTTCTTCCCTTCTCTTCGCTCGCCTTTCTTCCTTTCTTTCAGTTCATTTATTTGTTCCACAAAACTCGGCAGCAGGGCGTTATTTTTCCGCTCGTGGAGAAGAGATGCTCGGGCTCGGACTGTAGCGGCACCAAAGCGCTGTTTAGTTCCGCACCGGGCGAGGAATGCCATCTGAGCCTCAATGTTTCACTGGGCCAAGTGGAAGAAGAGGATGGGCGCGAATAGCTCCTCTAAGAGACCGGTCTTCGACGAGAAAGAGGACGGTGAGTAGTACATCTCCAGCCTGAACTCCTGCATCCAACACCGTGCACCCCGACGCATTTAGACACGCACGTGCGGTGCACTCTTTGGGTTTGCGCTGTTTGGAGGATGCAAAAATAACTTGCAAATTGACATCTAGTTGACATGCAAGATTCATTTTTTCAACACGTCTTTCTGGCAGAGCCCTGGCAAACTCTTCACAAATCTCACAATGGTTCAGAAATAACTTTGAAGCGTACAACGCATTAGAATACTTTTTTTTTTTTAGGAAGCACATGCATGTTGTTCATGTTTCCAGTCTTAATCATTTTTTTTTTCTGATTAAAGATCATTATTAATCCTGGAAAAGATCCGTCAGGCTTCTAATGTAGAGCCATACTGTATGTCTGTTGTGTCACTTAAGATGATCGACATACTGCTTTCTGGAATAAAGGAACTTCATGATTTATCCTGTGATGTCTCTTTAACTGCCTATCTGATCTATACTGCATTCTTTTCATATGCATAGTACCATAAATTATTAGGCTGCTAACTGATTAATTAAGAGGGATTAGTTAAATCTGTCAAAACAGAGCCACTTGAAGAGCTTGGGGATTTCATTATACTGAGAAAAAACATTTGAGCGTTGAATGAGTCGAGCAATTTTTTTTCGTCATGAGCTTCAGTGAAATCCTTCTGCTGAATTAGGTTGCCTTTACAATAATGACCTGTGTGCATGCTTCTTGATTAGAATTTGTATTTTTCCATAAAAAGTCGCCTCACCAAAACAAGGAAATATATATCAGCAGTTTGGTAATCATGCAAGACCTCAGGAAAGAGGAAAATATGGATGTAGGATAAATGGGGTGATTAAATGGAATGACTATTTATTTGTAGTGTAGATCCAAAGCTATTCCAGACTATTAAAATTTATTAAAACATTTTCTGTGTTTATACAGTATACATATAAGCTGCCAGAACTTCAGTATTTCTTTACACACACGCACTCACGCACACACGCACTCACGCACATGCACACACACACACACACACACACACACACACACACACACACACACACACACACACACACACACACACACATATATATATATATATATATATATATATGGATTTCAACTCAGTTTGCATTTATAATTGTACACAATATATCTAAAACAACACACAAAAAAAGATTTGGTCATAATGGTTAGCTAGTGAGGAATAACTTCAATTTAAAAAATGCTCTGGGCTAATCCACTGAGTTCTAACAACCAATATATACAGTGAAAATAAATATTAGAAATAACCTATTCTGCTAAAGGCTTGTGTTAATTCCACCCTTTCACCTGCATCCTGAGAAAAAGACCTCATAATCACAGTACATTGCAAATGTATTATTTTTATTCTCCTCAAATTCTAATTCTGATGATGAACTGTTCCGTATTACACTACTGGTGTACCTAAATGGAAAAATTATTACATCATATGCACCATGAAAAAAGTGGGCGAATTGGTACATGCTGTGCTTTCATTAGACGCCAGAGCTCTTTATATCTTGATATCTCGATTACTTTCATATATCATATATCTTTCTAAGAAATGTTACGGACACACTGCTGAACCCTTGAATTACAGTTTCAAAGGTCTGATTACAGAAAAAAACAAAAAAACTGTGTTGCTATCTAATTACATGCAGATTGTAAGTACATTTTATTTAAATAAACAAGTTTATTTAACAAGTACTTTAGATAATTAAATTATAGACGATCATATAGATGATAGTGCTACACATTTACTAATATAATGAGACCCATAGCTATCAAATTTACACACCTTGACACTAGAAATGTATAGTCACCTTTAAGCTTTATCTGAAACCATGGAAATGTTAGCTACCGGAACAGGAAGGTTTTTATTCAGATCTCTGTAAAAAAGTAAGCCGTTCTGGAGATGGAGTCGAGGGGGAATCTCATTCTACCACTGAGAAGCTAAGACACTAAAAGCAACAATCCTGCATTGCAGTCATGTTTAGACCTCAAAGGAGGAAAGATTTGAGTTGGCATGCATGAGTGCATAAATAGTGTAGTTCAGAGCTGTTTAATGCTTGGAATGCAAAGAACTTTGAAGAAAAACAGTAGTGTGACCTCGGGTCACATGAGAGAACCTTGAGAGGTTATAAATCACAAATAGAGGCAGTATACTTAAAGCTCTGTAGCAGAGATATTGCATTGTGAAGAGTGAGCCTAGCATTCAAGTAGTCAAGTCTAGTAAAATGTTAATATTGTAAAAGGGTGTAACCAGATTCTAATAGTTAATTGATTATGATATTTTATTATTATTTAGAATGTTGTAGGCTCAGATCATATCACCCCGAGGCTGCTAGAATTGGGGCTTTAACTCTCAACTACGCAGGTGTATAAAAAGATGCATGCAACTGATTTTGAAAAAAAGCCATCTGTCAAATGCTATGAATGTAAATTCTGTAGTTAGAAAAAGCTAATTTTCTCAAATAAGAAATTTGCAATATCTGGTGGTTGATATAAATTGACTGGATTGTCTTCTCAACCAAGTGAAAAAAAATCAAGGGGTTTTATGCATAAAAGAAAAACTGACTCCAACTCATAAGCTTTATATTACTTGAAATAGCTATCAGCATGTGTCCACAGGCCCAGTAGTTAGCTATACAGTGTGAATACTCAGAGGAGACACTGAGACAACATAAAGGAAGAAGCCATTGCACTAGGGAGTAGAAGGCTTTATACTGAAATAGATAAATAGAAAAAAGCTGTAGGAATGTGCTACTGAACAACGTCACGAATGATTGTTAATACAGGCTAATAATTCTAGCAATAGAAAAAAACAACTTAAAGCTAACCATAAAGAAACCAAGAAAACTACACTGAATTCTGTAGTGTTGTATGAACATATTCTCTTAATCAGAGACATATATACAAGGCAAGAAAAACTTTTTTAGGGGTCTTCTGAAGGCCCACACTAAATCAATGAAAATGTCAAAGTGCAGAACAACAGAGAATTTACCTGTCTGGAATATAGAAAAGAAAGAGTTGGGAAAGAGGAAGAGGGAAAAAAGAAGCAGATCTGTGGTTAGTGGTGGAAATAATCTAATAATAATTACAGATGATAACTCTAGGCTAAGCTATAATATAATGTAATGCCAGCCCACTATTACTTTGGCAAGCAAGCGGCTACTGCAGCTAGCATTAGAGCACATATCAATTATGTAACTAGCTTTTTTAGCAGAATTCGTAATTTTTTTCAGATTGTCTTGATACCTTGTTTTTTTAAATTATATACATAGTACACTTTCTTGCCCTAATAAAGCAGAAGACATACATCAAGAAAAATGTATATAAAAAATGTAGGTTGCCTATTTAAAGAATTTTGAATGACAAAGCCCTCAAAGAATTTTTCCTGATTTGATTTACCAGAGAGTAGATTTATTAATCAAATCTGGTGTCACGATCAGGAAAGAGTCTCTGCCATAAAGGATTATTAAAAGCGGAAATATGTAGGTGTTGACTACCATGGGTCAGGTGTGGAGTTGTTAACATCTCACTTAGGGTTCTTCGACACCTTCCGGCTGTGTGCTCACATTTCTGCCCATCTCTCTCTCTCTCTCTCTCTCTCTCTCTCTCTCTCTCTCTCTCTCTCTCTCTCTCTCTCTCTCTCTCTCTTTCTCACTATCTCTCTCACCTTCTATTGCTCTCTCTTTCCCTTTTCTCTCTCTCCTTCTCTCTCTCATTAACTTTAATTAACTCACCCAATGAATTTCTTTGTCTCACTATTCCTGCCTTCTTGGATTTCTCTTTTTTCTGCCACTAACACTCAAGCAGAGACACACAACAGATACACACACACACACACACACACACACACACACACACACACACACACACACACACACACACATTAGAGAGAAAGAGAGAGAGAGAGAGAGAGAGAGAGAGAAAGAGAGAGAGAGAGAGAGAGAGAGAGAGAAAAAGCTTTCTTTCACAGTGTGATGGTGTTATCTTCTCCTGCCTGTGTGTTGTTGCGATGCTCTGTTTAGGCTGGCCTCTGAATGACGGCCCGTTATAGGTGGCTGCACACCAAACCACCAAAAATAGTATACCAAACTACAAAGGTATAAATGCATGTTGCTATTTCAGGCATTCTATTACAGCCACACCGTCTAATCCTCATTACCAGCCATTGCAGAACCCACCATATTTAAAAGCATATTGACCTCCACCATGGTTATTTTGTTCTTTTTGAAACATTTCAAATCTGCCAATTTTGTGCATACAGTTTATATACAGTAATTACTCTGGCAACAATGTGTATTTTTAAGGGGTTCTTTTCCTAACTTCATTAGGGTACTGTGCTGCAGGCCAATTATCCTATAATGAAATTCATCCAGTGGTCTTCAAGGCTGAACATCGTTAATGCATCCCTATGAGACTGCTTCGGCAGAAATGAGGCTTATTAACTCCAACAATCCAAAGAAAAACACATTACACTTCAGTTAAAAATTTGTATAATACACATTTTTTATATCTTTTTATATTTGGTCCATATGTGTATTGTTTATATATTTATATTTATTTTTTTGTGTTGGAATTAAGAAAAAACCAAGAACATGATACACAGTTTTTCCCAAGTATGTCCTAGTTTTAAAAGTACAGATTGTGCCTTTAAATCATCTAAAACTAAAATTAGAATGGACAAAAATATACACATACAAGCCCCTGCCTTCAGTGTTCTTACTAAAGCCATGACCACAAATAACATACATGCAAGTTGCTTGGATGCAGATATATTGTATTAATGCTGTATTAATAGTGCAAAGACCATGATTGCAGAGACCAGAGCACTGACTCAAAATGCGTTAAAACTGGTTTTAAAACATAATTCTTTTAAGCTTAATTTAAAAAATAAAATAAAATACAGATAACAAGTAAAGAAATTATGCAAAATTACTTATGACCTACAGAGTATATATGAAGTTTCTATTAAATTTAATTGTGAAAAAAACCATGCATCAGTCACTGAATTTGTAAGAGTGATGTTTTGGCAATATATGGTTAATAATGTTTATTAAAGTGTGTACCTTGTTGTCATGATTGGGATTTGAACATGGCTGTGCAATCAAAAAGACTACAGCAGAATTTAGATGTTTCTGTGCTTCTGTGTTTCATTCATCCTACTTTTTCAGGCAGCTTTGACACCACAGGCTGCTATTTCACTGCAAACGTATTAATATTTTTATCGCCGCACTTATTGCGATGATGGTTTTCGTTTCGGGTGCTGATGAGAGAGCTCATTCAATAAATTGTAATTGCCATGCTGTAATTGCCTCCACTTCAGGGTTGCTGATTGAAAGGGATCACCATCACGTAGAGTCGTCCAGAGTGATGGAAAGCAGGCCATGTTGTAGCTTAATGAGCTCTCTGTGCTCACGTGAAGTACAGGATATTTTTAAGGGTCAGAATGTTGTGGCCCAGCAGCATTATAAAAATCTTTACCTCCCAGAGACTGGAAATAAAACTGAGGTACTTTACTCTCTCTATAGCAGTTTTGTGAGCTAAACGCCTCTCATGTTGCGTGACAGGAGCGATTTCTCTCTCCCGCTCTGTGACCTAAAATTTAATGCTGGTCAGGATGTCAGGTCTGGGGGCTGGGTGTTCCCCTGGCAGCAGAGGGAGCATAAAAACAGAATGAATAAATAATATACTGCTGCTGCTGGCCAGTGGAGCAAGAACACTGCAGTCATATCTTTGTGTCTCTGCTATCTAAGGGAAAGCTAGATATGAAAAGTGTTTAACTTAGGATGTGCCATCTAGAATAGAACCAGAGAGCCAACAAAAAAAAAAGGATGCAACTGCTGTAGAGGAGTTTAGGATTTTGCAGTTTAAGCTGTACATTAAACATGCAGCTCAAAGTATTTGTTTATATGAAAAGATTTTATGTAGCCAGAAGCATTCATTCTAATTCCAAATTCTGAGTACACTTTTTATATGCACCCTAAACTCACTGTTGATTATTTGTACACGTGCATTTTAGAATGTCTTCTATAGCAATGTTCTATTACAACCGCAGGAACATAGCAGTAAGAACTGAATTCAGTTCTAATTTGCATGCACATTTATGTCAAGACATTCTAGTACAGCAACTTATGACACAGTATTTACAAGAAATACACCTGTCATACAGCCAACATTTCCTTTTACTAGAATTCTTCTTTTTTGGGCTGCTCCAATTAGGGGTCACCACAGCGGATCATCTATCTCCATATCCCCCCCCGTCCTCTACATATGCCTCTTTCAAACCAACTACCAGCATGTCTTTCTTCACCACATCTATAAACCTGCTCCTTGGTCTTCCTCTTTTCCTCCTTCCTGGCAGATATACCCCATGTCTCTCATCTGCACATGTCCAAACAATCTCAATCGTGTCTCTCTCACCTTCTCTCCAAAATGTCCTACATGCGCTGTCCCTCTAATAAACTCGTTTCCAATCTTGTCCATTTTCGTCGCTCCCAATGAAAATCTCAACATCTTCAGCTCTGCTAACTCCAGCTCCACCGTCTTTCTTTTACTCAATGCCACTGTCTCTAAACCATACAACATCGCAGGTCTCACCACAGTCCTATAAACTTTCCCTTTCACTCTTGCAGATACCCTTCTATCACTAATCACTCCTGTCACTCTTCTCCACCCACTCCACCCTGCCTGCACTCTTTTCTTCACTCCTCTAACACACTCTCTATTACTTTGCACTGTTGACTCTAGGTACCTAAACTCATCCACCTTCACCACCTCTTCTCCCTGCAACCACACCACTCCACTGCCCTCCCCCTCATTCACACATATGTACTGTGTCTTACTCCTACTGACTTTCATTCCCCTTCTCTCCAGCGTGTACCTCCATCTCTCCAGGCTCTTCTCAACCTGCTCCCTACTCTCACTACAAATAATAATATCATCCACAAACATCATAGTCCACGGAGACTTCGTCCGTCAACCTGTCCATCACCACTGCAAACAGAAAAGGGCTCAGAGCCGATCCTTGATGCAATCCAACCTCCAGTTCGAACCAGTCTGTTGTTCCTACTGCACACTTCACTGCTGTCACACTGTCTTCATACATGTCCTGTACCACCATCACATACTTCTCTGACAGATCTGACTTCCTCATACAATACCACAACTCCTCTTATAGCACCCTGTCGTATGCTTTCTTTGAATCCACAAACAAACAATGCAACTTCTTCTGACCTTCTCTATACTTTTCTATCAACAACATTTCCTTGTTATTTGTGGTTCTCACCAACATCAAGGTGGATTCCACTGTTTTATAGTCGTGTCAGCTTCATTAATTCAGTTGTTTTATTATTAGTTAATACTACTGATTTGTGTGGTTACTCAGTACCTGCACTCAACTCTTACTCTACCACTGGGGTCAGTTTCACCTTCAGAACTATCCCTTTCAATTTATTACATCTCAGACCGTTTAGCCCGTAACCAACAACTCATCATCTCATCAGAAAGAAAAAATCACACTTCAATGTATGTTCACAACCGGTGGACTTCTGTGATGGCAGTAACAGCAGATAGCAAAGATTGACTAGCATGCTAGCAATGGAGCCAGTACATGGTAGTACAGTATGATCTGAGTGGAAGTTAAAAAAACACAGGGTAGTCATCCACTTCATGGATTAACCTGAAGTAGGGGGTCGGTAATATTGTGAATTATAAGGCACGAACATGTAATAATAACAAACCATACTAAGGAATTACGATGATTGATGATTGATTTCTTTTTTGCCCTTGGGCTATGGGCTGGCTGTAACCAAAGTAGTATTATCAGTTTAGGAATGCATTTGCCCATGACAGAAAAATTGGATCTGTCAACCTTTTCCCCAATTTGTTCTGAAAGGCATTTCTATGTTCAACGAAGTGAAACAGCAACCTTTGCTCCCTAAAACAGATGAGAGATGTGCCCTAAAACATGAGCTGTTCACAACTCTTTCAAGAGATTATCCCTCTTGCACTGTTTTATCTGTCCATGTGTGAATAGCCATGGGGTTATAATGAACTATGTGGAAATGCAGTTTTCTGATGTTTTTTGGGACCAACAACTGGGTCACAATTTCTCCCATTTGAGTGTCCTGGTTTGCTCCATACAGCATGTCATTAATAACTAAAAAAATGTGGAAACTGCTGATTTTACCCACGTTGCACAGATCCTAGTAACTAGGACAGTGAGTCCTACTTGTTGGTCTGCAACAGCCAGCAAGGCTTTGCTTTCTACAGATAATTTTGATAGTTCAAACAACGTTTTATGAAAAGAATCATAAAAGAGAAACCATTTTGTAGTAGTAGTTTGTAGTAGATTTGCAGGATGACTTGAAAGCAGCAGGAATACAGTTATACAGAGAAGAATACACAATCAACTGCATTGCAAGCTTGATTCCTACACCATATGCAGAACTCTGCTATAAAAAAAAAAAGCAGAGGTGCATACAATCTGCACACAGGCATTTAGGTATATCAGAATTCTTTTGGAAATGATGAAACAAAAATTTGTGCATATGATTCCAAAAATACTATACACACACAGTATTAGTACAGAGGTGGGAGCATCATGGTATTGGGATGCTTCTCTACAGAACAGATGACAGTACTAGGGCATTATTTGTAATTAAAGCAGGTGTGAACAGTAAGGAGGTAAATGTAATGTGTTACTGTACTTAAATAGTTATTTTGTGTAGCTGTACTTTACTCAAGTATTTCCGTTTGGGGAGACTTTTACTTTAACTTTATATTTCACAGTCAAATATCTCACTTTTTACTCAACTTCATTTTACGAAATAAGTGGTTCCTTTTTATTTATGAGTGGATAAAAACTTAACTGGTCAATCATGCAGCAAGCCACCAATCAGGGTAGAGCACGCGCTCTGTTTTAAACTTGTTTTGATTGCTGCTATGGTGGATTTAGGCATCATGTGCAGCCGCCCAGGGAGGCATCTTGACAGTGAGGCAGCATCGGGCATTTCTTCCCAACAACTGTTTTTTTTTTTGGTTTGTTTAAAAGTAAATTATTATAACAATTCACTTTGAATGAACCTGGTCGGGACTCGGAGTGTGCACCCACCCTCTGGAGAAGTTCCCTCACTCATACACTCAGAAAGGAGTTTTTAAAAAAGGTCTAGACCCTCAGGAGCCCAATTCAGAAAAAAAGAGGAAAGAAGTAGATGCAAAAGATAAAGGTGCAAAAGATAAAGGTGTATATGCAGTCCTGTCACTCATCTTGTTATTAGATAGTATTGATAGTATAGGCTAATGCATTTAATAAAATAGAGTAATAACTATATCACTTAGGTTATGCTGTGTTGCCTGCTCTGCTTTTACAAACAAGAATATTTCTTTTAGTTTTCATAACATTATAATTTATAGTGTTTAGTTTATCATAATGTGTGTATCTTGCAACAAAACAATTACTGTAGTTAAACTAGCACTTTTTGAGTTGGGTACCTTTAATTAAGGTGATGTCATGAAGGTTTTATTGTACTGAAAAGGGCCTGAACTGAGTTTAGTAAGGGGGAATCACCAGTGCAGCTTAAAAGGCTAATTTAAAAGACAAATATTATAAGGATGTAGATCCTGTATGTGTTATATGTCTACAATTACCCAAGGTTCTTGGTTCTGAGAGGTTGATCAATTGTGCACAATGATTTGTTGTTTTGTATTTAATTGCACAATAAATGCATTAAGGGTGATTTTTCTACATGAAATAGAGCTCTCAGAAATGTATCCAAATTTGTGGACTGCTCTGAGAATATGTTTTTACTCATCCATTGTCGGTAGCTGAAGCTGAGAGGAGCTTTTCAAAACTGAAACTAATCAACGCGGGAGACTTTGGGTCACGGCGTCATTTACCCTGGGCGTCATTCAAGCTAGAACCAACATTGCTACTTGGCATGAACAGACAGTTTAGAGAGGAATAAATGATGGAAGAAACTCCTGACTCTCCACAACCCCCATGTCCTTTTTTGCATAATTTTTTTTTTAATCATTGAAAAGAAGGTTTTGGACTTATGATCATTTTAATAGATATCAATAAGTGTTTGACTCATTATTATCATTCTATTAATAGATTGATGTGCTAAGAGTAACATTAAAGTCTTTTCACATAAACTAAGTTGATTAAGCCACAGTCTTGTGATAAAAATGATTATAGCCATAATAAATCATAGTACTTGGATACTTAAGAACATTTGAAGGCAAATACTTTTGTACTTTTACTCAAGTAAAGGTTTAAAGGGAGCACCTTTACTGGAGTAATATTTTACCTACTGTATCTCTACTTTTACTCAAGTACATGCTTTGGGTACTTTGTCCACTACTAAATTAAAGAGAACATAAATGGAGTGATATAGAAACAGACATATTAGAAAATTATTTAATTTCATTGGACAAGGAAGTGAATCTGGGTGGAGGCTGCTTCAACAAATAAGGACCCCAACCATATAGTCAAATTGACTTAAGACTTGCTTTTTGTATGACCTAACCAATGTATTGTCCAGTGGCAGGCTGTCAGGGCCAGCAAGGCCTTCTTTGCTGGCCTAAACTCTATCAGAATCACTGACTTTAGTTTTAGTAAAATACATCCATTAATATATATAAAATAATCCCCAATAGTTTTTCTTGTATGTTTACGTTCGAGTTTCAATTTAATCAGATTTTAGCCTGTACATCAAATGTTGTCAGGGCCAAAATCTTCCATGAGGCCTTCAAAAATGAACATGCTTGCTGCGTACGGTTTATGCTGCTTGAAGGCTGTTTTGTTTAGCCAATAAGACTTCAACTGTCCTCAAAGTGGAATTAAAATTAGGTTAATATTGATGCTTTGGTAAGAGATGATGTATGTGGGTGGCACAGCTGTGGCTGCAGTGAAGCAAGATTTATTAAATTGTGTTAGTTGGGTTTCTTGGTTCAGTAATGGCATTCATTCTTACTGCGTGAGATACCTGTTTGTGATGTAGAACTCTGTTATACTGCGTTCTTCTGTAATATTGGAGATTTTTATTGCCATGGAGTCATGATGCAATTGAGAGGTGGGTTGATTCAGGCAAGACACCACTGAAGGCCTAGGTGTAAAATGCTTGGCCTGCCACTGATATTGGCTTTATTCATTGAAATTGAAAGTCTCTCAGAACCTAGTAATCTTGAGAAATTATATTAGATTTGGTAAAAAGAATGGGCCAAAGTTGAACCAGCAAATGCTGCAAAAATAAAAAATAAAAGTATTTAATTTTAATTTGTTCTAGTACATTTGGTTTCTAAACATATTGGTTACCTATATTAATACATACATTTTTTTGTTTAAATTTATATGTAAAATTTTAAATAAATTATACGTAAATAAATGTTGATTATATGCACTGAAAGGATGTTAAACCACATATTTATTACATATTCATATTTATATATTTACATTTACATTTTCATTGCTTTCTAAGGACTAGAATAAAAGAGATGCGCATGTGTTTTTCTTATTTCTATTTTGTTTCTATTAGAGTCTTTTGTCATTGTCAGGGACTCATCTGTATAAGAGGTGTAGTGAACTATTGAGAAATAAATATGGTAAATACTCCTGGCATAGCCTCCTGGTTCAGAAAGCTTGTCAACAGCTACAAAAAGCTGCCACTGATGTTAACAGCTTGCACACACTCATTCACTCTCACATCCTGATGCACCTGTATGCTGTGCTCTGTTACCCCTACAGCAGTAAACAAGGATCTGTCTAGGAGATCGGATGTGAAGGTTGAGAGCATGATGACACTCTATATTGCACATGTCGTCAGGAGAACAGGAGGGCCAAACATGCTGCAGCAACTGTAGAGAGCCCAATACAGTTCTATAACCTACAATAAGACTGAAAGAGGGATTATGAAATTGTATGGATTAGTGCAATTATTTATTTGCACTAATTATTATTCTCAGTACTCATAAAATGGTCCCTTAAAGGGTTCAACCTGGAACATATCGCTATTACTATAGTTCGACAAATCAAATAATCGTTGGTGTACTTGCTGGAACTTTTTAGGGAAAAAATAGTGTAGATAATAACTGCATTGAACAAGTGCAATAATTACATGTGCAGTACAATAACATTTGTGATAAGTGCATATGCAGTTCACTAAACTGTGCAATAATAAATGTGCAATACACTGTACCAATGTAATACATGCATGTGCAATATACTAAACCAGTACAATAAATGCATGTGCAAAAGCTCTTTACTAGTGCAGAAAATGCATGTGCAAAACACTCAACTATTGCAATAATACATGTGCAGTACGCTTAACCAATGCAAGAAAATGCATGCGCAATATACTGAACCACTGCAGTAAATGCATGTGCAGTGCATTTTAATAGTGCAGTAAATGCATGTTCAAAACACCTACCTAGTGCAATAAATACATAGGCAGTACACCACAACTAGTGTAATAAATGCATGCACAATAGATTAAACCAATTAAATTATTATCTGTGCGATTAATTAAACAATTGCAGTCATGTAAATGTGCTTATGTGACTGTATGAGTGCATGGTTATATGCATGTGCAAGTGCAACTCAAGGCTGCATGAAAATCCCAGAAGATCAGCAGTTTATGAAATACTCAAATCAGCCCATCTGGCACCATCAACCATACGACTATGTTATACGACGTTATAGTCACAGAAATCACACTTTTTCCTTGTTCAGATGTTTAATGTGAACATTAACTGAAGCTTATGGCCTGTATATGCATCATGATTAGCTGGTTGGGCACGTGTATGAATGAGAAAGTATACAGGTCTTCCTATATACACCTTTGTGTGTACAGTATATAGCTTTTATTCTGTTATATTTATCTTAGTATTTTGCACTTGCTTTTGAGTCTGTTGCACAAAAAATTCTGTATTGTTTAAGTGATTGACAAATAAATACATAAATAAGTGTAAATGAGTTTGAATCTAAATATAAATCATGAAAAGTATTATTGAAATGTTCTTGTTTCATATATCTTAATATATATTTCTGAAGACATGAGTAAAAACAGCTTACAAGCACCAAAGATGAGGGGTGATGGAAAATGTGCTAGAATGGTTTCCTGCACAATGATATCAGGATGTACTTACTCACGTTCATGGCTGAGTGCTATAACATTAAAGAGTCTTTCAGCCTCACAAAGCACTAATTGCAGAAAAACAAAAGCTGTGCACTACCAACAAAAGGGAGTAGACAATTTCCAGTGAAGACAGAAGCAGTGAAACCTGATTATAGAGCTTTCCATTGGTGAATGTATGTATGGACCACAGTTCCTAAAATAAACAGACACTACTAAGCTGTGCAGAAAAATTAGCACAGTGATTCTGTCAACTTGGGCTCTGAGACACACAGTAAAGCTGAAATACATGAGCTATCTTTAAATGAAAAACCCATCTGCTACGTGTCCTTTATCGATCTGACTCACTCCCATAACACACTGGCCTATTCTAATGCAATCAGCCATGCAACGTCGATGGGTCAGGGGAACACTGGAAAATAAAGCATGCGTTTTTGATCATGCTCACTGATCACAGATGTCTATTTTGTTAGGAGCTCTTTCAAAAATAAAGAAACTCTATAGGATAAATATAATATAAAGGAAATAAAGGAACTCTTTTTAAAAGATGAGCTTAAGAAAAGCCGATTTGAAGTAAAACAACTAATCACACATGTTTAAAATCAATAGGAAAGTATATCAATAAATGCACATGCGAATAAATTCTACTGCAGAGACCAAACTACAAACACCAGCATTCTCATACAGTTAAGCTACAATATTCAGCATTTAATATTCTGTAACCTGAACCTTTTTTTCTGCTTTAAAATGCTGCCAGTATGTCACCCTGACATTGAAATAAAGAGATCACACTTGAATGTTTATGTAATAAACACAGAGCTGACAATTATCCTCTGCCTTATTGTTTTAATAAATGCCGTGTGATGCTGCTGATCTCTGTATTCATGTTGACATTTTAATTCCAAGCATCATTAACGATTCAGGGAGAAAATGACTGATCATCTTGATTGCGTCCCTACCCAAATTCGAAAAGAGAGTGTGGTCTGAAGGCCAGCCATTAAACCGTATTGTTCTTAGCACACACAAGGAGAAATCAGTGTTAGCTGATGATAGTAATTTGAGTACACAGAACTCTCAGACATATAGTCTTTTTTTTTTTGGGGGGGGGGGGATGTCTTAGTTTGACTGCAGTGGAACAACAGATTTAAATATAGTGTAATTGACAGTTACTGATTGTTGAGTCAAATCAATTGCTTTGATTCTAATTAGCAGAAAAGCTAGTATGTTTACGTGATCCTAGTCCTGTCTAGGTCTTTGTCCTGATGATCACCTGCAAACTATAGACTGGCCTAATAAAGCCAGACTGCAGCTTGCAGGTGATCAGCATATAGGGTGGTGGTCAGCATGTAGGGAGGTGGTGGTTCAGTGGTTAAGGTGTTGGCCTTTGGATCAGAAGGTCACAAGTTCAAATCCCACCACCAAGCTGCCACTGCTGGGTCCTTAAATAAGGCTCTTAACCCTCAGTTGTAAGTTGTTCTGGATAAGGGCATTTGCCAAGTAGAGTTAAATCAGCAGGCATAGGGTTGCATTTTGTGTGAATGCATTTTAAGGCCAGTGATATGTAGCACTCATAATGTTGTACAGACTCTTCCCCCTTTACGAATTTTTGTGGATACAAACAAACCTGTCCTTAAAGTGAAAATTGTTTGAAATCGAAAAAATGTAAAACGGAGGAGAGTTGCTAGCTAGTTGTCGGGTGTAACGAGTGTACATGATGAACACTGAACAGTGAATATGTTTTTAATTCATTTTTAGAATTTTTTATTACAAAATACAAAAATACAGTATTCTGATTATTTCGATTTGTTTTAGTATATTTTATTGTTTATTTTATAATATTTATAGCATTTACATAATCAAGAGATATGCGTTAGTCAATAACAAACACAGGAACAACTTACAAACAAATTCATGCTATGAATGGTCGTTCGGAACATGGTTAGCGTCTGTATTTATATATCTGGTACCTGGTGCCTCTTTCACCAGCTCCTTTGTTGTCTTTTGTAGACTTAAGGTTGAACCTTTCCCATTTTTAGGTGAAAAACAGATGGAGGCTTATCTTGCTTTAAATGCAGCTGAACAGCAAATTTAAATACAGTGTCATGGACAGACACTGTTCCTAATTAGTGAGGCTGTATTGAAAAAAACACACCTAGACAATACCCCCAAAAATCCTTTTTATATATATATAATTGCAACTTAATGACCTTCTAACATCCTAACTACTAAGCTACCACGTCCCTGTATAATAATCTCCAGCATTTACATATGGTTTGAGTCATATAATATACTGATGCAACTACAGACACTTTAATGTCTGACTGCAGGAACCTTTACATGTCCTTACTGTAACACCAGCCAAATGACTAAACACTCTGATCTGTTGTATTACAGACAATTTCAGTGTTTGTACTTATAAATAACAAATAAACAGTATGCTACAGCAAAACAATTCTAATATATTTAAATTCAGCAGGAAAATCTGATCGTTTTAAAGGTCCATTTCAAAACATGTTAATCATAAGCTCTAGAGTACAGACAGAGAAATATTGTATATGAAAATTTGATAAGTACTTCTGTCTTTTTTGTGAATCCAGGGTCAACTAGATAATGTTTTCCACATTCTGGTGACTGTAGTCTTTTACCATCTTATGTTTCCATGGAAACTAAACTTGTTTGGCTTTAAAACACTGGACATTGTCTCATGAAATGTGGGACAGATATATTAGAAAATATATGACAGCGTATATTACTGTATAAGACATTTTTTACTTATTCATGGTTATTTTCTGTTAATAAGGCAAGCGACGTGCAATACTGGAGCAAAAAATAAAAGAAAAAAAACTATTAAAAAGAAAGAAAGAAAGAAAACCATTTTAAAAAGAAAATAGCAATGGCTGAGCTTACTTTGAGACAGGACCTCAGCAACGGCATTTGACAAAGCGTTAGTTATGCCAGATTGATTGGACTTTCGCCCATGAAGTTTTATTTGCCAAGCATTTTTCAAGTGTTGCATCAGACTGTGTGTCCTTTTTAAAGTACAAACAAATCTGTGGAATTATCAAGACCATATCTGATATTAACAATGCTGAGATGATTGCATTGCTTTATTAAACCACTCAGTGATCATCGTAATAATGGTCTCATTGTAGCAGATTTCACATTATACTGAAAAAAAATAAATAAAATAAATTGTTGTCTAAATAGTTGCACCGGTTGTTGCTGGGATCCCCTTTTCACTCCTCCATAATGACATCACAGAGTTGCTGGATGTTAGACATGCCGTTTCCACCTTCCAATTGAGGATGTCCCACAGGTGATCAAGAGGGTTCTGGTGTGGATACATACTTGGCCACTCCATCACCTTCACCTTCATCTTCCTCATCAAGGCACTTGTCATCTTGCCGTGTTAGGGGTCATTATTATGTAATAATAATTATGTAATAATCTTCCATTATTATGGAAAATTCGGCACATTTTCTGAAGGGAGGGCATTATGTTCTGCTTTAAAATCTGACAGTACATTTCCCCTCAATGAACCGCAGCTTCCCAGCACCAGCAGCTCTCATGCAGCCTCAGACCATGATGCTACCACCACCATGCTTGACTGTACGCAAGACAATTTTCTCGGTACTAATCACCAGGAAATCACCACACATGCTGGAAACCATCTGAGCCAAACAAGTTTATCTTAGACTTGTCAGACCACAGGACAAGGTTTCAGTACTTTATGCTCTTGGACAGGTTGTCTTCAGCAAACTGTTTGTGTGCTTTCTTGTGAGCCAGCTTCAGAAGATGTTTCTCCTGGGAAGACCGCAATGCAAACCGACTTGTTGCAGTGTGTGGCTGTCTGTCGACTTTCCCTTTCTGCAACCTCATGCATCTGTTTTTTTAAGCAGCCTCTGCACCTATCGCACAGCATAAAGACTCAACTTCTTTGATGGACCCTTGCAAGTCCTGTTCTGAGTGGAACCCGTCTTGGAAAACCTCTGTATGGCCCTGGCCACTGTATTGCAATTCGATTTCAGGGCATTACCGATCTTCTTATATTCTAGGCCATCTTTGTGGAGAGCAAGAATTTTAATTCTCAAATCCTCACAGATTTCTTTGCCATAAGTTGCCATGTTGAACATCCAGTGGTCAGTATGAGGGAATTGTACTCAAAGGACCAAGTTTTAACTGCTTGAACACAAGATACACAAATGTGTATGGTCCTGTCAAGCAGACAAAAACATGAAAATGATGAATAGGACAAGTGGCTATATAAAAATATAAATAAATAAATTTAAAAGAGGCGATATTAAAACCTTCAACGCAACACATTTATTCCCAGCGTCCTTTCTTCACTCAGATATAAAAAAAAATGTATAATAAACTTTCACTGAAATTTTTTTTTTAAATCACTAAACATTTGTTTTGCTGATGCGGCAAGTCACAATTCAATCTGTCATGAAACATGCGATTAAAACCGTCCGTGTGGAAACATTGCAAAAGTTCCTTTTGGTGTCCTAATGATTTTCGTAGTTTAAAACATCATAATTACTTTAAAAAATGTACAAGGATATTGTGTTTTATGTTGAGTCTGTTTTTACTAATAATAAACATACTTTTGCATTAAGCATTAACATTCGTCCATGTCCATGTTGATTATTAAAAACTTAAAAAGTATAAATTAAAGGAACTGTTAATCGTGAGTTAACTCAAGACAGCATGCGATTAGTTGGGATTAAATATTTTAATTGATTGACAGCCCTAATATATATATATACAGTCTAGTAAAATGATTCTACTTTAATATAATATAGCTTATAACACTTTAAAAACTGAATTATAGATTGATTCATTAATGCAAATGATTTTATTTTGCAACTGCATGCCATTCTTTTGTGTTCATCTAAGCATCAGCGAACCTCAAATGCACGTGAGCCAGGCTGAATGTTCACGAGTCACTGCATTCAGATTACCCATCATGCACTGGCATGACACACTTTTGTGTCTGTGGGCATTTTTGCTCAGGACTGTGATTAATAACGAAGAGCTTATGTAAATTACATCACCTCAGTATGCATAATTAATGACAAATATGACTGCACCTCCCAGCACATTTATTCAGTGACAATCCTTACACTTTCTGACTGTCTGAGAATGAACCAGACATGTGACATTCTTTTTCACACATGCACTCAAACACACACCTTATATTAAAATACCAAGATATCATGATAAATAATGTATGTAAATCATATTGATATTAATAGAATGCTATTATGTCATATGAAACACTCTCACAGGTGGTATGCTGTACCATGGTATACATTGTCTTTCAAGCTATACTGCCTGGCACTAATTTTCTCACCAGGTGCTCGCTGATTGATTTTTAGTCCGGTTTTGTAGAACATATTTTAAGTGGGATGTGCTTTCTAGAAGGGAACATTTATTAGTGCTGTCAGGAAGACATTAGAAAGTGCTCTGCTTTGTTCTCGCTTCCACAGTTCCCAGTACTTCTTAAATGTTTTATATTTGAAGCACCTGCCAGAGATGCAAAAAACAGCACATACTGTACTCATTAGAACATCCTCACCACAGGAGCCATGTTCTTCTTTGCTGAACTAGAATATCTTAGGTGTTATCCAATCTGTCAATGTTCTGTAAATCAGACAAATCAGACAATATTTACTGTTGATACTCATTATCTGATAAAAAAACAAAAAAAACAACAACACACTACTCTTCTTTTAAGCTTGTCAGACCCTTGCTTTAATTACTGCATGGAAAAAATGCTGCATGGATTTCTTGTCTCATGGTTCTCGGTGCATGACCTGTATGAAAGATGAACAGGGAATGAGGAGCAAAGGAAATTGGCAGCTTTGTGTAGCTCTGAGAGCTGTTTTCTGCTTGATGGTGTGTGTGTCTGTTTGTACAGGGAGGAGGGAGCATGACCTGATGTGGCCATTATCATTAGTCAGAATAAGCTTCAGGGTAGAACATAGCTCGCCATCTCCCTCCCTGGATAGTTTGTAATGACTTCCTATGTGGGCTTTCAAGCTGTGGGCTCTTTCCCCTCAAAGATCGCTCATATTTGGGCTGCAAATAGTTTCATGAGTCAAGCAGTTGGAAGCCGAAGCTCATTAAAGCAAATGTTTTTGGAATCTGTCCAAAACTTTTCTTTTCACGGTTATTAACATGAGATACTTCTGAACAGTTTGGCATAATGTCCGTAATACCAATTCTCCACTCTAAGTTTGGTCATATGATTTAATACAATACAGGAGATTGTAGACATTATTATAATTTTTTTTTTATCTTGTACAGTCGGTTATGTTAGGACATGAGCTCATCCAAACAACATTCTAATGTAACTGAATGCAACTGTATTCACAGCAAACGATGTTGGGGTCAAGGGAGTTGTGTTTAGTGAAACAAACAGGCAGTTCCCATTAATGTTGCATAACTCATTTTAGTCTCCGATTAAACAGTGTTACAGAATTATTCAGAATGTTCCAGAAGCATCGCAACATGTTTTCTTTCCCCAGAGATAGTGTGGTTTTAATAGCTTAGCACACAAACAGCAAGAACAAATAAGCAGCAACATCTGTCGATGGTTAGGTTATGAAAATGCTCTATGTTAAGGTAATCTCAAAAACTGTGTGCACGTTTTTATTGTTATGCCAGTACCTTAAACAAGTTAGGAATATTTCTTTTTTTTTTTACAGAGAAACATATTACTATGATCTGGTTATATCTCTCTCTATATCTCTTTTCTTCCAAACACACTGTAGTTATTAAAGTAATTCATTTGGCTTATATACAGGCTTCATATAGTAAACAAGTGAAAATATATTACAGTGGTGATTTATTTTTTTTTAATAATAATTTTGAATGCAAATCGACCACCAGCACTCAATTCAAATATTTATGGAAGATATTTATTTTCCAATACATTATGATTGCACTGTTGTAAAAGGCTTAGGTGATGCTTAATGTCAAGACATTCCTATTTCATGTTGCTTATTTTTTCACATCATGGGCTTTTGTTTCTAGTCCTGTTTTCATCCCCAGTCTTGACATTAGTGAGCTATCTAGTTGTGTTCACCTGTTCTGTGTTTTTCACTGGTCAGCTTGTCAGTGTATACCCAGTTGTATTTTTCTAATTGTTTTGTTGTTAAGCCTCATCAGATGTTATCTTGTATTTTCTATGTGCCTTGTTTTGTAGTTTGATGTTTCCTTATTTTGACCCTGACTTGTTTGTTCCCATCTTACAAATATGGATGACCGTAGTTTGTTGCTGTCTGCCTGTGCTCTGATCCATGTTTAATGGCTCATGGATAGGTAGCCTATGCAATAAGAAAACATTTCTAGTGCTTATAATAAGTCTAATAAGTCCCAATACATTAAAGCCAAAATATTTTTTTTAGGATGAAAGCCCAAGTTAAACCACATAGGCTTCTGCCGTAAAATAAAACAGACATTACATGTTAAATATTTAATGGAAGGTATACAGCCTATTGTCACATTTAAGCAGGGTAACTGGTCCAAGAAAATATTATTATAAGGTTGCCTGCACTTTAACAAATGCTTTAAACAGATTCATGTTTGAATGTGTTTAAAATGCAGGATCAGATCCTGATCAGGAGCCAGGGGGATGAAGAGGTGACATTTACAGATGTCTCTGATGTCTGATGTTTATTTTAGCTTTGTACTTGATATGCGTCTCACATACATTTAACTGTTTATAAAGAATAAATGGCAAAGCACCAATAGTGAGTCCAAAGCAGTGTACAGAAGTGCTATCAGAAGGAGCACAGCTCTTTGAAATAAAAGACCGGAAATTGACTGTATCCTCAGTGCCAGCTTTGGATCTAAGCACCTGAAAGTTCCTTGTGCCTCCAGAAACAAAATAAACTTATCCATGGAGCTCTGTTCTGAACCACATTTTTTAAATCGAAAGCAGAGACCAGAAGAGCAGAGACAAGAAAACATTTAAATCAAGAGCATTTTGTTTTAGATGGATATAAATGAATGCATTGGATCTATTACAAGAAGAAGATAACTGGAGATATCCTATGCCAAATTTTTTTACAGGTCAAAAGCTGGCCTTCCTAATCATTCATTCATTTATTTTTTCAATAATTCATGTGATTTAATCTTGGCTAGGGAATGTAGTAGATTCAGAGCCTGTTCTGGTGCAGCCCAGGGCACAAACTGGATGAAACACCAGTCCAACACAAGGCACGCATATACTCTTTCTCAGCTAGGGGTAACATAGTACGCAAAGGATGTTTACCAGAATGTTTCGGGGAATGGGTGAAAACCAGAGCACCTGGAGTAAACTAAACTGGACACAGGGAGAGCATATAAATCTCCATCTTACAGTATATACTTTATATATTTTATATAAAGTATGCTCAGATGCCTTTTTCACTTAATGAAATGTATTTCTATCTTGCACAATATAGATTTGTTCCTTGAAGTTCAGCATCAGAGAAGGTGTCAGAACATATTAACTCTGTATTATTCTAAATACACTTGTGCTAGGTATGACATTTAATGATCTGAAGGTTGAACTCTGGCCTATCATTAAAAGGACTTAATTGAGTCAAGCTTTCTGTTAATCTTCACTTACAAATAAGAGGAATACCGTTTTCTTCTATCATCTATAAAATTTGTTCAATAGCCAAAATTAGGAATGCAATTTTTGTATTCATTTTGAATACAGACTGATATAGCTTTATTTACCCTGCTTAATCTAGTTATAAGGGCTCTTATTTTAAAAGATTGAGTGAAATGACATATGATCTACCATTGCATCCTCCTTATGCAGATTTGTGCCTGTGTTCTGTGTAATAAATCTGATCCTCTAGACAAATTACATCCCTGTATTTGTTTCACAGTGAGAACTTTCCCAGCAGCTTCCATTAGTAAGCACTCTGCGATGACCCCCCCATTAGCGTCCTGTTGAAATTGATGCTTGTATTCAAACCCACTTTGGCTTTAACCCAGTAGGAGTCATGCCAGTAACCACTGCAGCCTCAGCCTTTTCACACTGTTTTCCTCTGAACAGTAACACAGTGGTGCAAAATCAGCAGGATCTGATGTTTTTTAGCGGCAGGTTTGGAACCTGATACTCGCCAACTATGCCAAGCATGCATGCATTTCAAATTCGTATAAGAAGTGCATTTACCTGATTATGGAAATATAGACACTCAGATAGCGATGGAGCATGTAATGGAATTGGCCAGTGTATTTTATACTGAACAAAATTATAAATGCAACACTTTTGTTTTAGCTGAACTCAGAGATCTAAGACTTTTTCTAAGTACACAAAAGGCCTTTTCTCTCAAATATTGTTCACAAATCTGTCTACATCTGGGTTATTGAGCACTTCTCCTTTGCTGAGATAATCCATACACCTCACAGGTGTGGCATATCAAGATGCTGATTAGACAGCATGATTATTGCACAGGTGTGCCTTAGGCTGGCCATAATAAAAGGCCACTCTAAAATGTGCAGGTGAAAAGTATAGTATAGTAATACATTCTGTTAAAAAGCATGATTGGCAGCAATCAAAGCTTTAAGTCTTAGATCTTTGGTGGTTCTCCCATTTCTGTCAGATCCTTTCAAGCTCAACCACACTGGATGATTTCACCCCAGCTCTGTTGCTTAGTGGCACCTTGTAGTGTCATAATAAGGATGGTATTGGTAGTTAATCGTATTAGCAGTACCTGGTTTTTGCCCTTCAGTGCTTTAAGTTCAGAGGTCTTTTAAGTGCTTGCAATAAGTCTTTTGTATTTAAATTTATATTTCAGTTTTTGCTGTTTAACACATTTGCATAAAGATGCTCAATGTTGCTAACAAAATATTTTCGATTATTGTGTGTAGATTTAATTAATCCATCTCAATTATATCTTATAAATATACAGGAGTCTGAATACTGTTCCAAACAATCTTGATTTTAACTCCCAAAACTCTTCTTAGTTTCTCTTCGCAGTTATATCTCAGTGATTAAGAGATTCTGTTTGATTCTGTTCTTGGAAAAGGATTTCAAATCCCAGGACTGACAGATAGCTACCGTAGCTAACATTTGAGCAAAGCCCTTAACCCAAAATGTCTCTAGGGGTCCTGTAGAGTATTTGTCCCTGCACTCAAAAATCAAATATATTGTATGTTTTACTGTTTACAAATGTATATTTAAAAAACTGTAAAATATTAAAATGTCAAATTGCTTTACAATGCTGACTTTGTATTTCAGCTATTACAACAAAGCTCCTTAGCGGTCTAACTCTGGGTCAACACTGTTGCATCAAGATGTTTTACATATAGATATTATTATCTTTTATATATATCTATAATATCTAAATAAAGATTTTATTATTATCTTATGTAAAGTCATTGGTAAGCTGTATTATTCAAAATATTCACGTCAATAAATAGTGAAAATGTAAGGGCTGGAATGTATCTGTTTTTGTTCTTGAACACAGCGAACAAGTCTTCCCCTATTTTATAAAAAAAAATAAAAAAATTAACACTGTGAGGCATTGTGCATCAGTGAAATGAAGAGTCTCAAAATGAAAGAAATGATCCATACAAACAAAAAGGTCGAAGACAAAATAAATGTTAATGACTGTTTTTGAACATAACAGAAAAGAAAAGAAAAGACAATAAAGAGTTTTGCAACACAAAATAGATTCCTTTTACAGACGGCTATACATCTTTACTATGTGGAACTGTAGTTTACCAAGACACGTGTGCTGTTTGTAAGACACAAGAGCCATTGTTCTATTAAAAGAATGCATAATGCCTCATTAGGTAGCCTGTATCACCTGGGCATATTTATTCTTAGGTCTTTATTACCTGCAGTTCAGCACAATATTTTACACAAGCAAATCTATAGGCAATTTAAGATTAGTCCAGCATTTGCAGGAGATGTTGGAACCACATATGATGTATAGGGGAGTGGTAGCTCCAGCGGTTAAGGCGCTGGGTTACCGATCGGAAGGTCGGGGGTTCAAGCCCCGGTATCGACAAGCTTCCACTCTTGGGCCCTTGAGCAAGGCCCTTAACCTGTGCTCTGACCCCAGCTTCTAAGCAAGCTGGGATATGCGAAGAAAAAATTTCACTGTGCTGTAATGTATATGTGACAAATAAAGGCTATGCTATGTTCTGCAGCATTAGATATGACAATGTACTAATTAAATAAGACATTAGGAACCAGTCGTGTAAAATAAACATTATACAACAGACTGTATTCCTGCCCCAGAATAAGAAGGACCTGGTTCTTTTGGCAGAGTTAAAAGGTCAGATTAATGAGTATTATTGAGATTGATGCCTTAAAGCAGTGACCTCTAAGATAAAAGAGAATGCTCAGAAGCATACAGAATTGTAATACATCCTCTTTAAAGTCAGGCTTCTCATTTCAGTGCTTGCTTCTGGTGAAATCCTGCCTCTGCAGTAGAGCCAGGCAAACAACGCATTGTTATATTGATTTAAATAAAGAAGATTTTTTTGTTGATTTTAAAAAGCATGAGGGGAGAGGAGCACACGAGATATGTGCTCTTAAAACAATACTGATTATGAATCAGTGTAATTGAGAAGTAACAGGATGGTGCATGGCTTCACGAGATATGTAGCGTGGACCCAGAGGGACTTTCCACTGACTTTCTGTCTGATTGCTCACAAATTTCTGAGGGTCACCGAAGTACTTCAATAACATCGGAGTTACAATACCCACTGTATTTAGAGCTAACGGTTTAGAACACAGGTTGCTTGTGAGATATTAACACAGAACAAACACATCTACCAGTAAGGCAAATGCGCAAAATTAGCAAATACACTATATCTAAAAACAATCAGGTATATTTTGTGCATGATGAAACCTTGAAGGCAGCGCATTTAAACAATTCTAATGAGTCATTTTTGTATACAGTTCTTAATAATAATTTGTGCATCCTTTCCATAAGGGGTATCTGGTGATATATGCAAAGAAAGTATATATAGTACAGTACTTGAACACTTGAATGTTTATTACTTTAATGTTAGATTATTACAATTTACACCTTCTCCTTTCAGTCAAATAGGTAGGTATTTATTTAAACAGTTTGGTTTTAGCACTGTTATGTCAAGTTGATGCACACCTGATATTTTTCACATCACTCACCATGCACTTATATAAAATTTCTTCTGCAGTAGCATTACTTTCTTATATACGAAATTCTGAGAAATCATCGCACTTTGGCACCATGTACTGCAGTAAAAGCCTGTTAGCTTTCACATCATTTATTATGTAGACTAAAATATATAAAGATATTTATAATATAATAAATATATTTATTATATAAAGATATAATAACATTTCAGGTCAAAAAGATCCTCGTAAAAACGTACCAAAAGACTCCTGAAATTGAATTTCTACCAAATGTAATGCTGATCTTAGTTTCTGTAATGGAAATGTAATATCTATACAGATCATGTGATATCGATCTGTTGTTTAAACACACTGACAGGTAAATATGAAGTCAGAAAGCCGTTTTGTCCATCAAATTCTCTTTAATATCAGGAGGATTGTCAAGCATGTGGACCAGATTTTTGTTTTTCTTTTAAATTGTGATTGTTTATACTGCTAATAATTAAGGTAAAATAAAGAATATGATAAATAATAATAATTAAAAAAAGAATACATGGCTGGAAAATACAGAGGTTACTTGGGGTCAGTAAAAAATGTAGGAGTCATTGGAGTAAAATTATAAGTAACCTATTATATGCTGGGTTGTACCAAAATAAAAACTCAAAATACATTCAAATTTTATATTCATGAGTTTTCCTCTTTTTATCTTACAGTGAATTTTGATCACTTCCAGATTCTCAGAGCCATTGGAAAAGGCAGCTTTGGGAAGGTAAGCATTGCAATATCCAGTTAATTTACATACTCAGTTCAAGATCCACCCATTTCATTTTCTGTATGATTTTCTCTTTGTATAAGGGAAGTTAGTGAACAGTAGCCACTGTTATGGACTATTGTGAAGCATCTACAGTTATCCTAAGCTATCTTTTTATTTTTGAAATGGGTAGGCTATAAACACTAGAATAATGACCACTCAGTAATAGTATGCAATTAGGAAACAATGGAACCTTACAGCTTGTCAAAAACGAAAGAAAACTAGTGTTTATTGTTACCATTGGTGCCAATACAAAGACTGTGAGAGGAAAAAACAATACACAGCAGTAAGTTAGGATAAGCATGTGTCTTATAATTATAAGCCTTCAGCTAATGTCTGGCTTTTACCACACACACACACAGAGTATATTTATACACTGTATATGTACAGTGTATATGATGTATTAAAAAATTCAGTGTAGACAATGAACATTCCCTCATTAGCTAGGACATGAGTATTATAAAAACTCACATTTGTAAAGGTTTAGCTATATCAAGTTCTATTAATGATTAGTTATAGATAGATATATGTTATAGATGTTAGTTATAGATAAGATGAATCAGGAAAAATGTAGGATTTCAGCAACAAAAACTAAACAGCCATTTTTGTAGGGTGTCCCTGTTATGTCCTGTTATGTTTATATCCTATGGTTAGTGCCTACAAAAATTGTTCTAAAGAAAGGTGAACCGGTCGGTGAAGCAGTAACAAAGTCATAATCTGGAGGCTGATTAGCATGGGTGCAAAGGCTTTTCTGCCTGGCCTGATCACACTGAGGAGCTGCTACAAGCAAAAATAGCTGAAAAAGAGAATGCAATAAAGATAAGGTGTCAAAACACACAGTGCATTTGTAGGCTTTGTAGTGGACATGTACCACCTACCTAAACATGGTAACAGCCCAAGTACCCAGACTTAATTGCAACAGTATTCAGTAATGGCATTTTCCCTTTTCAACAAAATATGCCCTGTAACACTGCAAAAGAATTCAAGTTCAGGTGGCCTTTTAATTTATCGGATCTCAATCTGAATGAACATCTTACGGTATTTAAAGGAACTGTTACTATTGTCTTGGTAGCAGATACCACAGCACACCTTCTGTGGTCTTGTGGAGTTTTGGTGACACACAGTAAACCTGAACAATTTTTGGTCAGTGGTTATAACGTATGTATAAGGTATATTTCCAGTATATAATTTATATTACTTACTTATATATGGAATTTGTTAATGCTGATTAATTGTGAAAATACAGGATGGTGAGTTCCACTGAGTCCTCACTGTTGTCATCTCAAGATGCTGGAAAAGAATGCTGGGGGATTTGGGGCAGACCCACTATGACTCAGTGTTCTCTTTATGTCAGTTGCACATACAGAGAGAGACTGAGATCTGTGCTGTTGGCAGAATGTCACTATGGCTCATCTCTCTGGGAGTTTCAGTGTCTAATTACTTCAGTGTTCTCGTTATCTGAATGAGATGGCCTGCTTAACTGGGCCTTGTGTAATTACATTAGGATTTTCGATTAATCTGAACCATCATGGTTAATTAATATCACTGGATTTTTTTTTTGCCATTTGTATATTTGTTTTGTTTTAACTTATTTTGTGCTTGTCCTCAGTGGGTGAGTAAGAATTCCGCTGAATGCTAAATACGATCCTTAATAATAATGGGGTGAACTGTTGTGTTATATATTGTTAGTGCAACCCAGGAGGGATGTGCAGTTCTTTATTGTATGCAAATTAGAGACAGCACTTTTTTGTGATGCAAATGCTACTTTTATCTATTGTTTTTAGTTTTCACTCAATCTGTTTCCCTCAGCAAAAAGCAGAGATTAATCTACTATTCATTATTATAATATAATTAAAATATAATATAATTAAAATCTTGCTTTGTATTCATGTTTTTTTTTTTTTTACACAAGAATCATTAAGTTCATAATGATTGTTTAATGTTTAATATAAAAGGTATGTGTGCCAGCGGTGAGCGACCGCTCTGCTCTTCTCTGCTTCGTGTCTCTCCCCGAGGCTGGTGTCTCGCTCCTCTTTATTGGCATCGCCAGACTGAAACAGAGTGCACTGATTAGTCTCATCAGCTGCAGAAGTTTCTTGCTGCTCGTTCTGTCTGGCTCCGCCCTCCACTAGCAAACTGCTGGCACAGTGTTTTTGTGTGTTTTTCTTTTTAAGAATCATGGGAATGTAATAATATGAATGATTCTGTTGCTTCTCTGCATTATTAGAGAATGTTTAATTTCCTTCCCTTCCCCTTTTTATGCATTCTCTCTGTCTTTCTCTTCCCAGTCTGTTTTCTTTGTATTTTTCTTCATGCTTTCTTACAAAATTGTTTATAAAGTGAGTGGCCTGTTTGGAACAGCATGTCAGCAAACATGATGGAGTACATAACGATTTCAATGCATTTTAATTTTCATTTCAGCTCCATCGTTTTTCCCTTCAGGCCGTTGTATTGTAATTATGTTTCTTTAAAACAGGACCAGGCAATGGTAATGATCCAAAAGAGTGATCTGAGGAATTAGGGAGTAAGTATACTGAGGCTGTGGTCATAGATTTGTACACGTTCACAGAAGTTTTTCTGCTTAATGATAAGTCAGTTTAAATGTGTACATAAATAACTGATTGACACCAGTCAACAGGATATTTTAAAAGTGTGATCAGAAAATATACTTATTAATGCCATCAAGTCATTACCAATCATGAAAAAAATGAGCTGGTAATTTATGTGCATATGAAAGAAAAACATTGCATATATAGATTTGTTGGTTTCTTTTATGCTAGACAAACGTGACTATGAACACGTGTCTGTAACTAAAGATCTTGTAACTGCTATCTTGTTAGATAAATATGCTTGTTCCAGGCAGCAAATGTCATGCTTTGAGCAAGCTGTTTGTCACAGTGTGTAGCAAAATGGACATATGCAAGCAGTTTGTTTATAGTCGATATAAAGATATACACAGGGGTTATAAACACTGTAAATGTTAAGAATTAAAAATGAACTAAGTAGTGAATTAATTAAGTGATCAGTGATCATTTGTAGAACTAAATGAACAGTCGAGTCAAGCAATGATGAGGCTCCTGTTTGTTAATTGTCATGATTGTCATTTACCTCAGGAAATGAGAGAGAGAAAGTGTGGGGATGATGCTGATTATCAAAGTGATTTCTTGTGTTCCAGCATACATTTATAATAAAGGGTAACTATGTTGTTTTTTTTTATAAATAAATTAAATGTGGTGGTAGACAGGGTGCTTGCTTGATTTAGCTGGCAATCTAAGGAGATCAGAATTGTTGAGGACTCCAATACTGGGTTATAATGCAATTATAATGAATTCTGTTCAGAGGTTTAATGACTGCTGTCAGTCACTAGGCTATAAATAAAATCTTATATAAAGATAGACATATTTGAGACCAAAGGTTTACAGTACATACAACCAAGCAAGAGATATGCAAAATTTTTTTTTCCTCCAATTTATGTTAGAGGAAATGTTTATTTTCATAAGAGGTCTTTTTTGTATGAGCAACTGACCCCATCGCCCTCCTTAGTTACTGTTGCTATGTCCGACAAGACATGCCAAAATTACAAAAATGCCTGTCAATCCAGCTCTTTGCGAAGAGTCAATTGCTTATACACTTATGAAAACTGTATTTACCTTAATCCATGTAGAGTATGAACTGTCATTATCTTGCTGCATGAGCATCATATGTCCTCCACAATTTCACAGACTACCTCCACTGTTCAAAACATTCAAAACTGTTTCAAAATCATCTTATTTCTGGCACTTCCCCTGTTGGCTCTCAACTGTGAGTGGCGTCACTTCCCAATACAACAATAATATAGTCCCACCCCTGACACTTGACTGCTTTCAGTGCAAGGCATCGCAAATGCAAATGCAACCGTGCAAGGCTTTGGAAATTCTAATGCAAAAGAATTGCGATTCCTTTTTGGCAGACTGCATACGCAGAGAAAGTGAAAAAGCTAATGTGGTAATTAATATTTATAATTAAATATGACATGGTCATAACTTGTAAGACACGGAAAATAGAGTTGCAAATGGACTTTGCTTTTTCATTTGAAATTTGGCAGTCACTGTGCTTTTTCGGAATCGAAAACACAAACGGCAAGATTTGTATTATACAATTTGCAATAAATTTCGAATATTGCCTGGAATTTCCTTTCATATATTATATTAGATTTTCACGGAGTCAAAAGTTTACATACACATTTACATTTATATTAAACAGATCAGTATAACTGTATATATACAAAAAAAATGACCATGTGTAAGGCTTTCCCAGGCCTCCACTTAAATGTGTGTCAGTCACCCAGAATCAGAAACTTGTAATTGGGAGGTTACCAGAGTGAGTTGATGGCACCTACATACTTTATCCCTGGGCATGAGTCAGCATGAAATGTGCCTGGTTGTGTCCACAGGTGATCCAGAGTGCTATGACTCAGACAGTAGTTGTACTGATGTGGAGCTAGACAAAGGAGACAGGGCTTAAACTCTGTGACCATATAAAAGGTTGTACAGCATATGTGCCCAACCATTTAGACATGAGACATGTTTGCATATTTATGCTAGTGTTTATGTAGCAAAGTGTTACATAATTCATAACATCCTTGATGAGAAGGGATTATTGAGCCAGAAGAGGAGAAATGCAGCCACATGATAAATAGAAGCTTTGTCGCTTCCCCTTTCAGGAACATCTGACAGGGTATATATATATATATATATATATATATATATATATATATATATATATATATATATATATATATATATATATATATATATACAGATATATATATATATATATATATATATATATATATATATATATATATATATATATATATATATATATATATATATACAGTGAGGAAAATAAGTATTTGAACACCCTGCTATTTTGCAAGTTCTCCCACTTAAAAATCATGGAGGGGTCTGAAATTTTCATCGTTGGTGCATGTACACTGTGAGAGACATAATCTAAAAAAAAAAAATTCAGAAATCACAATATATGATTTTTAAACTATTTATTTGTATGATACAGCTGCAAATAAGTATTTGAACACCTGTCTATCAGCTAGAATTCTGACCCTCAAAGACCTGTTAGTCTGC
>NC_139577.1:22914114-22926614 GCF_946808225.1 Silurus aristotelis | reverse complement strand
TGTGCTTTAAAACAACTTGAGTGCAGAATTTACGCATTCACAGCATTAAATACATCACTGGATCAGCTCGAAATGTGTCAGATGCTGTCAGACTTTGACAAGCCAGCAGAGATGAAGAAATGTTGCAATGGATAATAGTTCATTATTAAAAACAGCAAATCAAAACAAGAAATGTAAAATGTCAGGCTGAAAAATCAAAGGGAAATAGCCAGCATTTAGCAATTAAAAAAACTCAAAAGAGCTATTCATTCAACAGAGTGTCAACAGCAATGAAAATTCAATGGGAAAAAATGAGAAAACAGATCAAAAGTCATATATAGGAAATCAATATTAACTAAAAGGTTAAAAAAATACAAATCAAAGAGCAATGAAAACATAGCAGTAAACAAACCAAGCTGAAAGGTATTAAAAGGTGATTAGTAAAAGGGGGTTCAGGTAAGTCTGAGTACTTACCTGTTGAACTTGAGCTGCTGGGTAGGTGTGGTTGGAGTCTTTGAAGTGGTACCATGTAGTGGTTTTTAAGAGTTCCTAAAGGATGTGGAATATTTAATATTAACTAGAGCATTATTTAGTATTAGATTGCTACAACTATAATAAAAATATGTTTGGCCTGGCTGTGAGTTTTGATCATTTTAAAGCAATGTAAAGTGTTTATCTTTCTATTCTATATTGCAGCAATATTAAAATGCTTTCTTTAATATTGCTGTATGTCCAGGTATTGTTCTGTGCCTTTAGACTTAATACAAAAATACTGTAAACAGTAGATGGACTACTGTATTTTTCTGACTATAAGCCGCTACTTTTTTCCCACGTTTTTAACTCCGTGGCTTAAAAAACGAAGCGGCTTATTTATAAATTTTTTTTCCTGGGTTTTTCCCGGTTTCACAAACTTCAAGCCAAAAAACTGAACCCCTATAACATTAGACCAATGAAATTTCCAAACGGAAACGAAAAAACGCACTTCACCTTTGCTCTGAGCTGCACGGCATCGGGCATACGCACAACGATGCCAAAATATAAACTCCCGAGAGAAATAGTTGTGAAAGAAAGGAGGAAGACAGTGAACAATTACTTTTTTGGTCGGGTACTGTTTACTTACAAGCCATTGTAACGCGTTTAATCTGGGTCATGGGAGAGCTCGCTAACTCCAGTTGCAACAGAAATCATATAAGCACAGACAGGTTTCCAAAACTCTTGCTTTTTTATTTTTCTTGGCAACAGCGTTACGGGTTAGTCAAAGAAACTAAGAAATGAGCATCAGAAAATAATAAGGACATATTCCTTTTTTTTTTTTTTTCTCTCTGTCTTGCACACATGTAGTAATGCCGGAAAAATGCGGCGAAGGCTATTCCCAAAATACCGCTATGCTCCTAAAGGAAGCGCAACATATTTCACGCGTTACACCGTGTAACAGACACTGTCTTTCATTAAAGCCTGTGTAAAGTTCATTAGTTTCAATGTAGACACATTGTAGACACAATATAGGAATATAAATTACTACCAAGAAGGACAAGACGTGTTGGAGGTGGAGGTATCCATGTTAATGGGGTTGTCATTGAGTTCCATTTGCTTTCATTCCTTCAGGCATGCTGTCAGTTGTGATAATGATGGGATATCAAATATATATAATGCTCTTTAGACAAGTGTGGGGAGGTGGTAGCTCAATGGTTAAGGAACTGGACTCTGGATCGGAAAGGCTCAAGTTCACAGGTTGTCTCCCTGCTTGTTAACAGGGAGTCCTAGTTTTATAGGGACTGTACCCCGGTCTGGGGTAGAGAAAGGCCCTGGCCATGCCTGGGGTAAACTCCCTCCAGGAGAGGGCTTGAAGGTCCCTGACCCTCTTTAGGGAGGAGATAGCCAGAAGAAAAACAGTCTCATCTGTAAGAAATTTTAAGGGCACCTCGGGCAAGAGCTCAAAGGGAGGGTTAGACAGGGCTTCCTGAATGGCAGCCAGGTCCCACACAGGCACTCTAGGTCGCACCCAAGGATTCAGAGGAAATCTGTCACTAACAGGTTTCTGCACAGTGACTGCAGGAATTCCTGAAGGAATTCCAGGTCTCTCAGGTCTGAAAGAAAGTGCATCAGTACCAGAAGCACAGCTAGCATCTCTAGGCAGTTGATATGCCAGATTAGATGGGGCCCGCTCCAAAGACCTTGGGCGGAGCTGCTACTAATGACCCAGCCCGTGAAGGAAACATCGAACATTAGCATTACACGACAACAAGGAGCTCTGACGACGCAGGTGTGGGATGTGATTTGAGACACGACCTGTTTTAGGGTGAGCATCTTGAACCTGAGTCTTAATAGTCAGCTGATGTAAATCCAAAATGGGACACAACCCCCCATCCTTCTTGGGAACTATGAAATACTGCAGGACCCATTGAGATACATCTGGAATGCGTTTTCAGGCTGCCAGATAGTCTCTTAAGGAAACCAGTCTCTTGAGACTGATCTCTGGTATGCGGTGCCCTGCAGCTGCTCTAGGGACCTCATGAGAGGCGGCAAGACACTCAATGGTCCTCAGATCCATCAGCTTTTTGGGCTTTAGCCTAGAGCATCACTGGCGATGCTCTGTCTGTGGGTTTCATGGTGCCCGCATGTGCTGGGCTGGGGCTGCACCCGGCAAGCAGCCCTGTGGTAGCGGCGAGGGAGGTAGCGCTGGAACACCACTGGCTGCTATTTCGCCTTCTAAAACCTGTCGACTATGTGGTGTCCAGTAGGAATGCTCTGTCCCTGTCAGGAAGATCTGATAGGTTGAGCCAGAGAAGCCTCTCTGTGGCAACCAAGGCTGACATAGACCGGCAATAGCCCTAGCGTCTCTTTAGTAGCCCTGAGAGTCAGAGCCAAAGCTCTCGGATATCGTCAGTGCCCGTGCTAGCTCCCTCATCCAACTCCCGCAGCAGGTCAGCCTGATTGGCCTGCAGCACAACCATAATGTGCAGGCAGCTAGTGGCTTGACTAGCCACTGTGTAAGCCTTGCCCACCAAGGCCAAGGAAGTCCGAAGCGGTTTGGTGGGCAGTGCCGGGGCCTTAAGGGGGGGCCAGCAAGCGTATTTTCAACCCAGAGAGCGAGCGAGCGTCTCTTCAACCCAGGGCAACATCCAATAACCGAACTTTCAGTCTTACTACATTAGTGTAAAGGGAAACATTATGACTGAAGAGGCGGGCCGAGTATGGGCTGCTCCAGGACCTGGACACTTCAGTGAAAAAGGCAGACTCCAGCACGAAGGCAGTGACGTAGATTGGAAAAAAGCGTTCGTCCAGCTTATTCGGCGGATGCTGTTTTTCTGTTTTTCTATCCAGCCAATATCTAGCTTGGCGACGGCATGAGTCACCACTTCCTAAAGCTCTTTGAACAGGACTGGCTGTCCTAGTGGCACGCAGCGCTCTCTTCACAGGGAGAAGAAACAACAGAAAGGCGTGCTTTTGAGCCCTGGAAGAAAGCGCTAGATCTGTTAGGTGTGGCAGAAGAAAGGGACAAGCCCGTCTCAAAACACTCTGCCAGATCCAACTGCGAACCCCACGACATTAAACACCACTTTGCCAGAGCCACGAGGAGGAAGAGGGCCCTTCTTAAAGATCACTCTGAGGGAGTTAAGGGTCTGCATAGACATGCGGCCACAAAACAAAGCGCTTCCGCATGTGCTTTTTTTAATAGCTTACTGGTCATGAAGTCACCCCGTCTGTGACGTTGCGCCTTTCCATTGGACAGATTACACACATGATTCATGTTACATGAAACATGATACATGATTTCTGAAAGGAAACTGACTTGTTTTGTGTGAACATTGTGAGTGTATTGGTTATATAAGCCTTTGTTGTGTTTTTCTTAAATGCTCACAGGTTAATGTCTGATGAAAATTACATTGTTTGTAAATCAAACTAAACAAACCCATGTTATGCAGAAACACACTTGCACAACACACCATTGTGAAGTCACATAACACATAGAAGATACATTCAGAAGTGACATGTGGCTGATGCACTGTGTATATAAGAGGCACATTAGAAATATTTATAATAACAGTGTCTGAGGCCTTTTCAGAGATGTCTATTGTGAAGAAAATGAAAAATACAGCATCATCAGATAAAGCTTTCAAAATTTGTTAAATTTCTCCTCATTTATATGCTATTTCTTTTTTTAGAGTAAGTTTAAGTCACTTCAGGCTGCAGATGTAAAAAAAATGTCATATTAGTAGTAATATGTGTATATGTGTGTGTGTGTGTGTGTGTGTGTGTGTGTGTGTGTGTGTGTGTGTGTGTGTGTGTGTGTGTGTGTGTGTGTGTGTGAGAGAGAGAGAGTTTGGATTGATTCTATGCCTCACTGCTTTGCAAAATGCAACTGAGACCTAGAAACACTTTCATTTCTACTGCCTGAGGAAAAAGACAAATTAAATCAGAGGAAATTATTTCTCTTTGCAGCTGACAAGCACACTGGGGCTTAAAAATTTAAATAAACTCATATGGGATTCACATCATTTCCTGTACCTATTCAGCTGTGCTGTTGTGTGTCTGCCTTTATTGAATCAAGAATAATACATTTTTTACTGTTTTAATATGGGGTTATAATTTTTTTAACTCCATTAAATAAAAGTTATGTCAGTCACAATTATAAAAAAAATGTCTCAATTAGCTGGATTTTATTTTAAAGAAGTGGTCCCAAAAATGTAAAAAAATTAGAAAAATATGAAAAAGTTTGATAAAAAAAAAGAAACTATTCTATAAAATATTGTACAGTTATATATTATTTAAATGGTTGAGGTAAATTATGGTAAAGATATGTCCATTTTTATTATATTATTTTAATTCTATTATTTTATATATATATATATATATATATATATATATATATATATATATATATATATATATATATATATATATATATATATATAAAAAATATTTGTATTATTTATTAATATATTCTGGAACCTTTGTTATTGACAATAATACCAGTCAAATAATTTTTTATGTGGCTTTCATCAGTTTTTGAAATGTTAAGATATTTTGTTTTAAGTCTCATTTATTAGTTTATGAAATCAGCACATTGACATTTTTTGTTTTTGTATTTGTTTTAGCTATTTTCTCACTGATCTACCAATACTTTTGATTAGTAGGCCACAGCTATACCATCCTTATATAAAAGGTGATAAATCCCAAAATTTACTGGGCCCTCAATAGATATTAGCCATTCAGCCCCAGGGGCAGCAAAGCAGCTCCACGCTATTATCTCCCATCTCCAGATTTCACAGTTGGAATCTAGAGACAGTTTCATGAAGCAGTTATTTTAGCCAGTAAACACTGAATTTACTCTCTCACAACATTGGACTTTTTAATGAGTGACCTTATATTTAATGCCTTGTCTTTTCTGAGAAAGAGTAAGTTCAGGACAATTGAATATAAACAGCCCCTGGGCAAAGCAGCTGTCAAAAAGGTGACATGTATTGAGCAAAATAAAAAACTTTGTTTCTTCACTACACACCGGTTGCGGCCTTAAAAGTCTTCTGGATTTAGAATCACAAACAATGAAAATATCATGTCACATTAAAAGGTTATTTACAGATCTATTAAATAAATCCTTAGGTTTTCCACAATAATATTTTCTATCATTGCGATATAGAATTACAGCAAAGTGAATGTCACAGCTGTACCGGTTTATAGAGCGATCTTTTGTAAATGCTGGTATGGCTGAATTTCTGGATCACCAAGGTCTCCTTCCTACAGGACAGTCTTGCCTATGTGGTCTAAGACTGTCCTGTAATCAACCACTATTTAACCTTTATCCCAGTTTACTTAAACCTCCACATTATAATTCTCTTTGAAAATGTCACAATAAGGTAACTTGCACAACCAGAAGACAAACAGCTGGACCTTTATTTTTTAACTACGTGATTTATTCTGTTTGATTTATTCAATTTTTTATTTGTAATATAATGGCAAAATGAACCTGAACCTCTCTATTCAATTTAAGAGACCATAGTGATACTGTAGGACAAATTACAATTAAAAGGAACAAACCTATACATTATTTTATTACCGAAGTATCTCTTTAAAGCTTATTTGAGACAATTTCCATTGTAAATTTTTACATACTTTTATAATAGTAATAATAATAATATTAATATTAATACATATTATCAATATTATTATTCTGGATAACATGATGAACAAGATAAAAAATTATTTACACAACTATAATTAAATTAAATTCTAAATTAAACTTTATATTAATGTGGCCTGCTGTGCCTTGCAATTCCATTTCATAAAACGTATATATGATATATAATATATATGTTATATATATATATATATATATATATATATATATATATATGTGTGTGTGTGTGTGTGTGTGTGTGTGTGTGTGTGTGTGTGTGTGTGTGTGTGTATAATATATATGTTTATAGTATATATATATGTATATATATATATATATATATGTATATATATATATATATATATATATATATATATATATATATATATATATATATATATATATATATATATATATATATATACACACACACACACACAAAAAGTAAGTTGGGAAAATGTAACTCCTTTGCCAAACTTCTTCCTGTTTGAAGACATTGCTCAATTTCGGTACTTAGCAGGTGCTATTAAACCGAAATTATGAGATGGAATTACAAGGACTGGAATTTATAGTTTTATTCTAAAACTATAAATAAAAGTTTACAGTCACTTCCAAATGATGTGACCTGAACTCAACTTGAAAGAAGAAACTACTGCACACTCATATGTTATCATATTCCTGTCTCAAGTGTTTTTTTACTTCAGAGATCTCTGCCCAAACTCAGCAGTTCCTTGACCCAGAAAAAAAATTATTTGATTTTTCTGACTCTACTAGATCTAACGCTGCACAACAGCCTTATTTCACTGGGCCGGTTCGTCCCACGAGGAGCGCAATGTGACAACAATGAATAGTGCTGCTAAGTATAGCAGAACCAAGGGGATAAAGAAGGCTCAAAAAAGCCAGCAGGCTCGCCAAACACTGCAGGCCACTCATTCATAATCATGACCAGCATGCTTTGAAGCATAATGTGAAAGTACTTTCAGTAACTGCCACACTTAGTTTAATCAGAATGTGTGTTCCTGTTCTCTAATGTTGTGTTCTAGCAGGAACTGAGGCAGACATGATAATCATGTTTAAATATCTAGTTAGAAAGGTTTTTTTTTTAACAAGCAACTTATGGGAAAGTGTTTGAATTCATGGAAATTCTGAATATGAAATCGACTACATAAATTAAAGATATGTACACTATAGATTACTTCTATAAAATGTAATAAATGATAATGATTAAAAAAGGAATTATAGCTTCTTACAAATGTGCAGCGCTTTCCCAAAGTCTTATGTTCCTATTTAAAATGTCTACCATGGAAGAGAGAGAGAGAGAGAGAGAGAGAGAGAGAGAGAGAGAGAGAGAGAGAGAGAGAGAGAGAGAGAGAGAGAGAGAGAGAGAGAGAGATTTCCCTTTAGCGTTCCCTCCTTCTATATAATAACATATTACAGAGTATGCAATGAAGTTCTCAACTGTACTGTGAAAAATATTAATCGTTCCATCAGAAGAGTATTTGAAGAGTTTTAATGTATAAGTTGTTTTGACAGAAAGAAGCTGCCTGTAGCACACCATAATCCCATCTTTGCTGCCTGTACACCCGACTCAATCACTCCTCAAGTGAAGACACGCCTTTTAAAATCTAATAGCTGTTCAATCACACACAGAAAAATTATATATATATATATATATATATATATATATATATATATATATATATATATATATATATATATATATATATATATATATAAAATTTCTGTGTGTAATATATATATAATACATTGTTATTTCTGGATTTTTTTTTTAGATTATGTCTCTCACAGTGGACATGCACCTACGATGACAATTTCAGATCCCTCCATGATTTCTAAGTGGGAGAACTTGCAAAATAGCAGGGTGTTCAAATACTTATTTTCCTCACTGTACACATATATATATATATATATATATATATATATATATATATATATATATATACATATATATATATATATATATATATATATATATATATATATATAAATATAAATATATATATATATATATATATATATATATATATATATATATATATATATATATATATATATGTGTGTGTGTGTGTGTGTGTACTGTGTATATATATATATATATATATATATATATATATATATATATATATATATATATATAGATAGTCAACATTTACAATATCTGCTATTTGATGGCAGCTGCTCAGCTATAAATGAATAGCAAAAAATTTGCTTATATAATTCAACAGTACTTTATACTTCCAGATTATTTACAGTATTTACATATAACATAGTTCTAGATTATTAGGTTCCACCTCTTATAAATGGTCCACCAATCATCATAAGGAGCATTCATGCATCCTAACTATGTATTTTTGAAAAATTCCCACAATCCCACTCACCCTTAGAGACTCACAGCTACTATTTGTTCCTTTAAAATCACATGTTAAAAGTCTGTTATTAAATGAGTGCTAATTATTCACTTAATAAAATAACTATTCAGTGTACCTAAATATATAATAGACAGATCCTGTGTCTTAAAGCAATTGTCTGTGATTGTGACTAAAGAAAAGCTAATCTGGAAGAAAGGTAAATTAAAATCTGTAAAGAAAGTATTTTTTCAAAATAATTCAATGAAAAGTTCACTGAATCTTAGTGCAGTGTTTCAGAGCATATTTTTCTTCTGTCCTTGACCTCCCTCCCGCTCATTACCCAGATGCCCACGCGATAGCCTTGCACCCAATGTTCCTGAGATTCTATTAGATCTACGAAACACTGACCAGGATAAAATCGTTCCTGGGAATGAATAAATGAATAAAAAAATTATGTTAATATGCAATAAAAAAAAAGATCAAATCTTTGAAAATCAAATTCTTTGATGTGAGCAGTCTTTTTCATTACATTTTTGTGGGTTCTCAGGTACACTGAGATGCAGTTTTATGAATTTATATTGAATTTACATGTTCTATTTTTTTTCAAAATGAATGCAGAAATGAAGTAAATGCCAGATATGGCATTGCCTCACACTTCAAATAGCACAGAGCAGCCTACAAACATGGCCACCAGAGACTACAACTCTATCATGTACACTTTCACTTCCATGCTGATTGCTCACACCTGGACTTTATTACAGTAATCACAGCCACAAAAACTCATTCTGCATTCATTAAAAATATAAAAGCACTCATTCTACCAGTACAGCATGAATTATATGCTCAGTGACTTGTACATGTGATATCAAGCCTGTATCACTTGCTTAGATAGAATTCATGCTTACAATCATGATTTTCGGTTCTTTGGCTAATTGTTTCTTCTTTGCTTAGTAAACTCTGTTAACACTTGAATTCTACTTATATATTTTTTTTTACATTGCTCCTCTATTGAATTTGTTTGTGTCCTAAAATTAAAACTTTCCACCACCTGACAAAAAGACACAAATAATTTCAAATATATATCCAGTATTAATATAATTTATAGCCAGTATACATTTAATATGTATGCCTATATTTTCTCCGTTTCTCCGCAATGTCCATTAATCAATCATATGTAAATAAAACATTCTGATGTCGAAAGGTGAGTGTGAGCCAGAGATAGGATGAGAGTGAGAAGAAAAGTGAGAGGAAGATGGAGTAAAGGTGTCAAATTGAATGGTGTAATGCATCACCTGTTAGAACTTTTTTCTTCTTCTTCTTTTGGCTTCTCCCATTAGGGGTCGCCACAGCGCATCATCCGTCTCCATACCCCCTGTCCTCTACATATGCCTCATTCAAACCAACTACCTGTGTTTCTTCTCTCACCACATTCATAAACCTCCTCCTTTGACTTCCTCTTTTCCTCCCTCCTGGTGGCTCTATCCTCAGCATTCTCCTACCGATATAATCCATGTCTCTCCTCTGCACATGTCCAAAACCTCTCAATCTTGCCTCCCTCACCTTGTCTCCAAAACGTCCTACATGCTCAACCTGCTCTTTACTCTCAGCACAAATCATAATATCATCAGCGAACATCATAGTCCACGGAGACTCCTATCTGACTTCGTCTGTCAACCAGTCCATCACCACTACAAACAGGAAAGGACTCATAGCCGATCCTTGATGCAGTCCAACCTCCACCTTGAACCAGTCTGTTGTTCCTACTGCACACTTCACTGATGTCACACTGTCTTCATACATGTCTTGCACCACCCTCACATACTTACTAATTTTCACTGGGACCCAATGCAGTGAGAGAGTAAGTGTTCTGTTTATTCCTCCTCCAGGCATCACCTTTTAGAACAGATAACTATTGTTTTTAGTTTGGTCATCTCTTAGTTTCTCAAAGAGATTTGACGTGTCTGGATGGATTCTGCTGATTCTCTTACTTGTGCCTTCATTTGTATTTTTCATAAATAGAAGCACTTATGGCTTATTTGCAGGCCCTTTGTGACATGCTATGAACCATCTGCATACTAACAGGTTTTTTTTTATATGTATGTATGATTTCTCTTGCATTTGTCTTGCATTTTGGCCCTTCTTTGGATTCCTGTCCACGTTTAATAATACATTCATTAGGTGTTTTCTAATGCTGGATCACATATGCATGGCGGCATTCAGCATAGGGACAATATGGTGTCTTATGCATTCAAAAAATATTTAAAAATGAAAAAGCTCAAAATGAAAGGAAATAAGACTGCTATTGAAATATTTTAAGATGTTTACTTCCTTTAGCTGAAGCAGGTACATGGATGCTGACTACAACCCTATCATTTAGCATGCAGGAGAGTCTTTTCCATGGCCAGGATGATGGTGTGATGCATCATTCAGCCAAAGCTGTCAGCTCTGCTGTATTTTTTTGGGAGGAAGATAAGCAGGCTTTGCACCTGGTGGCTTCAGATTACAGTTGTTGTCCATATGTCTATCACATACATCTGTACAAAATGGCATTCTTGTGTTTGGAGTTCATATGAAGTCTGTTGACTGGCTGGTACTCATTGGCTCTGTTTGCAAAAAAGCCATCATTAGCCTTCCTGTGGTGTGTGAATTGGCAAACTCCTTTGTATCCAATCAGTCGGCTCTTGATTGTTTTATCTAATCTGTATTTGGGGCTGAAAAGCAGGTGTTCATAATGATTGTTTACCAGTGAAATAAATTTAGCATGCACCCTAGGTTTTTGCACAATGATTTTTCTATTTGGTGATCGTTATCTCAAGTAGTGGCTCACTGTGCATCCATCTGCCTGAGAGAGAAACAGACCCAAACTACAGAAAATGTACTGCTAAAAAATAGATTATCTTCACATTACTGCTAGCACTATGATTGATCTCAAGTAAACATGAATGTTGTCAATCCTGCATTCAGTCCTTAGTATAGTGAAATCACATTTTAAGAACGATTAAATATTAATGTTGATGCCACTAGTGCACCAAAAAAACATTTGGAAACTTGTGACAAATGCACAGGTTACCTGGAAATTTCCTAGAACTTGTGAGCAATGCACAGCCTCTCATTATCCAGCTCCAGAGTTCAGAGTAAATTCAATAATGTTACGCATCGTCCTCTAGACATCATTTTTATCCTCCAATTTTGTTTGTAAATGGATGATGAGATCACTTTGAACAGAACCAGCTACCTGTTTAAAGTCCAAAGCAGTGTTGCAGCTAATAGGGAAGGTGTTTATCTGTGTTAGAGGAGATGAGAATGCCATCCTGAGGCATTGTTTTTGTCAGAGTTGTCTGGGGTGAATTGCCTCAGAGATTGCTAGATCACCACTGGGCCAGGCAGGGGCTCAAATGGTGAATCATATTAATCCATTTTACAGCCTTCTACTTGCTGTGACTGCTTGGTAGATTAATGTAGCTTTAGCATCACTGCATGATAGATTAATATACTGAATCATTCATCCCCAAACCTCCTGCTGAAGGAGAACTTTCCCAGAAAGCCTACACTGCTACATCTGATTCAACTAATTACTTCGTGACAAAGAATAACTGGAATACATGTTTAAGCTATTACACATTAGATGTGGATATGTGAATATACTGTGCACACACACACACACACACACATCGGTTATGTCAGAAATCCCCCTGCCACGCCCCCCTCGGCGGCGACATTCCTCGAAGCACCCTGCTTCTTCCTCCGTGCGGGCGAGCTCATCGCAGTCACGCTGATCACACACACCTGACTCTCATTCACTCACTTATCCCATCTCCTATTTAAGCCCCTCACCTCCACACACTCGCGGGCCGTTATTGTTTGTGCATGATCGTATGTGTAGGTTCATGGCGGTCTGTGTAATCGCGTATACGTATCCCGCTACGTACCCTTCTTCTCGAACTCCGCATTCTCTCAACGGCACCCCGGATTATCCCAATCCTGCTGTTTTCCATGTTCACGCTGTCTGCACCACGTTTATCCGTTGCTGCCCA
>NC_139577.1:22871976-22913914 GCF_946808225.1 Silurus aristotelis | reverse complement strand
TATATATATATATATATATATGTATGCAAAACATTAAATTACTTGTTTTTGTATTACATTATTATACAGTATTATTTATTATTATTATTAACATTTGTGCTTATCAAAATTTGAAAGGTTTACATTTGAAAAATGCCATCTTGGTTAAATAATAAATTAAAAGAAAAAATTAAAATGCAATAAATTGAACTTTAATTTAACAGACCCCATTTGCGTAATAAAGATGTATGCCAAAAAAAAGTTATAGGATAGTGGTGATCTTTTTTTTAAGCCTTTTCTTTAAACCAATTTTAAGAAGATTGTAGACATTGGTAGCAGTGTAAAAACTGAATCATTTTTGTTTAACTGGCTCCTTTTTCTGTGCAGCTCCTCTCATCCATGTCCTGAGTGTAGTGAGTCCTGATGAGACTCAAACCTCTGTAATCACAAAGCATTGCAGATCTAAGACCTGTTTCAATGCTTGTAACGAAAGGAACAGCTGACTCCAGGCCAGCTCCTAGATGTGTTCAAGGCTACAGTGTGAGTCTCTGAGTGGATCTCTGAGCTCTGCAGCATAGAGGAAAGTGGGTCTCATCAGGAGTGCAGTACTGAACATCTGATTGCTCTCCCTCCTGCTGAACTGCAGACTTCCTGTGTGCCAGGTCTTAAATGCCTGGAAATATGAAATGCAATAATCTGAGGTTAATTAACTCTGGAGTCTGCTGTGTAACCCTCTGTAGGAGGACAGCAATAGGTTGTAGGAGAGGAGATGAGTGGACAGTGAAATTGAAGAAAAGGCATACAGAGAATTGCAAGATCAGCAGGGAATTTAGGTTTAAAAAAGAGAATAGAGAATGCAAAAAAGAAAGTGATGTGAAGGCTGTAATAAAATTTGTATTCAACCAGACAAAGTACTGAATTGCCAAACATGACAAACGGTCATACAAAAACATCCAAGAATAAGAATGTTTGAAAGATATGGTCTTGGTCCACTTACTTGCAATCTCCACTACAGTCTAATGGAAGTGAGAGAATAATAATTTAGCACTGATCCATCTGAAGGTGAAAAAAATGGGTTTTGGTGGTAGGACCAAATATGAATCTTCACTTCCCTCTTTGCTTTTGTGTTAAAAAATGCACTTTATGTTTTTAGGAGCTCTCCTGGCACATTCCCACAATAACTACCGCCTTCTTTTTGCAGATGTAAGAAGTAAACAGCAGAATACGTCAAACACTGAAAAAACTAAATGGGAAAAAAGAAGCTGCCTGAACATGGAGTTGTCAGTGTGCTCAAAATAGAATCAGTGCATGTCTTTTTAGAACAGTCTGGTTTTGAGACAGTAGTGAGTATTCATAACATCAGTGTTTCCAGAGCAGTCTTGCTCTGGCCTACCTTCAAACCGATGTCATGGGAAACGTTGAGTTTTTAATGGTGCCGTATTGCGATGTATTGCATGATATACCGTTAAAATATTAAAATGCTATTGTGCTAGAGTACTCAGCTCATTTTAGAATGGTTTTTAAAATGTAGGCAGGCAACGCTGTCAAACTGAACATACATTATATAAAAAGAAAACAATAGTCTTGGCAGTGAATGTAGCAGCGAGACAAAAATAATCGAATTTTTCTTTAAATGTGTTTGTGCTGCTTCTACAACCTCAAGCGAAATAAACAGTAGACATAGCCATATAATGATACAACCAGCCGTGTGATATTTAGACCCTTCGTAAATGGCAGAAGTATCAGAACAAATGTCAGAGTGGAACATAAACCAACACTTCATTTTGTTACTCATGATATCTTTTTTATGTCAGATTGCCATTTCCATTTGACTCAGCAGAAGGATAGTATCGTGCAATGCTGGTCCTGAACACAGTGAAAGATGTGATAAACAAACAAAAAGAATGTCTAGCTTACAACTGGACTAAATAACTTAGCAGAGGGAGAAAGCACATTTGACATTGGCTGTGCAGGTCTGTTTCTGCTTGATGAGAAAGGGAAAGATGCAATTAACTAGTTTGATTTTGTGATACTAATAGATTTCCTGCTGTCACTTCGGGTTTAATGCAGGAAAAAGGCCATCTGGATAACTTTAATGAGGAAACTAAAGCTATCACCACCAAAAAGGTCCACATTCTTACTCACTCTCTTGTTCTCTCTTTCCATCTAATTTCTCCATCTCCTTCTCTTTGTCTCCTTCTTCCCATCTCTGTCTCTCCATCTCCTCTTCTCAGCCTCCCTCTCACTTTCCCTATCTCTCTCTTTGTCTTCCTGTCTCTGTCTCTGTCCCTCTCTGAGTTCACCCCATCCCCCCTTTGTCTGCCTTAGCCTCATTTCATGTCTCACACTCCCCAGTCTCTCTCCACCGGTCTCCCCCTCCCTGTTTCTTCCTTTCCCTGTCTTTTACTGAACCAGGTCTGACATACAGTTCATATGGGTTTACTCCTCATGGAGCAGCTTTAGTCTTGATAGTATTCACTTTGTAATAAACGAATACTTTTGCATTTCTTTGCAGCTTAATCTCTAGCCGCTGTCTCTGTAGTTTCTATCTGATTATCACAATGAAGAACTTTGAATTCTGAGCAAGATTAAAGTAAACATGTTTTTCAGTTATTTTGTTAATACTGGAAATGCTGAAGAAAAAGTGTCAGAATCCTTATTTTTGGAGATCATGCACTGTATACAGGGATAAAGGTTAAAAAAATAACACTATCCCTTTAAATGTACAGCATAAGCATTTGTATTTCTATTAAACACTTGTGTGTTTTTCTAAAATGTAAATTTTAGATTAATTGCTATGCTTTACTGAGCCTGTAAGCAGCCCTTAAAATAATCTTCTAACATCTGCGTGCCTTCCTTCCTCTGTACCTGTCTTTGTCTCCAGAGTTCACTGCCTGATCGCTAGCCAAGCAGGCACAGAGGAGTGTGAAACATGATAGTGTGGCTCATCTGTTACAGTTGAGAAGCAAGCAGCCCTTATTATGTTTTCTTGTGGATTCAACATGCAAGGATTTGATCTTTCACATAGAAACTCTTCTGCTGACACACCACAGGGAATGCTCTATCTGCTAGATGAGTGCAAGAAAGAGAGAGAGAGTGTTCGACTGATGAGTTTGGCACTAAGGGAAGGGAATGCTCAGCTGTGGCACTTAAAATGACCACAATTCAATGTTGGCAAGGAAACAACAATGAAACAAAACATTGAAGCTTTCCTCATTTAGTGCATTTAGTGCATTTTCAGCTGGTAATGAATGACAAAGCTTATTTTAGATTGCATTTTCACCTCTTATGGTCACTTTATATAACTGCAAAGACAGTGTTGAGATGAGATGACCCAGAATGCTAACCAGAAGTTGTTTATTTGGCATTTCCCTATTTTAGCACCACTGAAGTGCTAGAATATAAATAACTCTGTGGGGGATGATGTTGCAACATACATGGCCTTCTCACAATCCAACTTCATGTATAATCCTTATTCTAACCTCTGTGAACTAATTTAAAGATAGAGGGCAGAACTTGCCTGAGCTCTCAAGAAGATGCCCCCTCCAAGCAGCAGATATATTAAGCAGTAGGCTTGGTTAAGCCTTGACATACTTTTTTAAATGTTTTCTTGTGACCCCAAATTCATTCTAGATGCAGCACAACAGCACTTTTTGTTTTTATCATTAAAACCAAAACCCAAATATACAACTCTGAAAACAAATCATGGGTGACAGGGACAGGATCAGCTGTAAATAAATGATAGGGACAGTGAATATAGTGCTTGTTCTTTTATTTTCTAGTTCTTGATGAGCATCACTACAGTATAAACACTGTTACATTGTCTATAAGGTATTGGATGCCTTCTCATCACAAACAAATGTGCTTGTAGGACATTTCTTTGCCAAATTGTGGACATTTATATGGAGTGAGAACAACCACCACTCTTCTGAAAAGTCTTTCAGCACTCCAGTTCTTGGGCCTGTTAGTTCCAGTGTAGGGCAATTACTAAAGCATACAAAGACTAATATAAAATTGCAAGAATTTTGGCATTATTTTGTAGAACAACCAGATATGGGTGTGATGGTCAGATGTCCACATTTGTTTGGCCATATAGTGTATAAGAATCAGCATGTGTGTATAAATAATGGAATGGAGCCTTCAGTTTACAGAAGTATTTAATCAGTCATTAACCGATTTAATCTGGTCAAAATTGTGATTAATCTGGAGCACATCACTGGATTGAACACCGGTCAGTCACAAGGCACAACATACCATGCACACAAAGTAGTAGCCTGGGGCAATATATCGTAGCCAATCCACCTCCCAACATGTTTTTTAGATTTTGAGAGGAGACCAGAGAAAACTCACAGGGAGAACACAATGTCAGTAATGTGAGATCAAACCAGTAACCCTGGAGCTGCGTAGTAGTAACACTACCTGTCAAAATCGCAATCTCCTATGTTTTGCAGCACAAGAACAATGAGATTATAAAGACATTTTTTTAAATGTTCTTTACATTTTATGCTCATATGATCCAAGGGAAACATCTGGCACCCCCAGGGAACCTGTCACAATCCCTGAACAGCTTGTCCTGACTGAACAATGCCTGTTCTTTAACTCATGATCATCCTTCATTTTGTGGAATGCTAGTGTAGCTAGTGCTGTTGATAGATTTTGTTGCTATACCCGGTATCATATTCATTTGCATTAATGCTAGACATTAATTAATCAGAATATTCATATTCAAGAGGTTTTTTTTGTTGTTGTAGAGGAATAAAACATTATAAAACCATTTGTCACTTTACATTGTACCAAAACCATGTACATTTGTAGGTGGATTATATTTCACACTTCCAAAAAAAATGGATCATTACTAGCAGATCTTTTTTCTTTTTTTTTTTTGTATTTGTTGTATAATGACATATTTGGCACCAATGAAGTAACACTTCTGACTGAAGGAAAATGCATTCGTGAAGATCCAGCATCTTAAGATTTAAAATCTAAATATATAAAAAGGATAATGGCAATACAAACAGCTAAAGAAAGTTCATGGCTGGGTATATCTTTCAAGCTTTGTAACATTGTCTCACTCTGTCTATGTATGTCTGTGTACTTTCCTTTGCAGGTGTGTATTGTGCAGAAGCGGGACACAGAGAAGATGTACGCCATGAAGTACATGAACAAGCAGCAATGCATAGAGCGAGATGAGGTCCGAAACGTCTTTAGAGAGCTAGAGATCCTACAGGACATTGAACATGTTTTTTTAGTCAACCTCTGGTGACTATCCTGTGTTTTTTCCTCAATTATTTTATGTGTACTGCATGCAGAATGATGGTTTCTCTGTCTGTCCTGTCTGCATAAGTGCTTTTAAAAGCTAAATATAAAATATGCATGTTTGTATTCATTAAATCGCCTTCATTCTAGCTCTCGCAAATTAACTCTCCTGCTAGTGCTTTTTTTGCTTCTAGGGCAAATTTATGAATCTCATTCTTGGAATTTTCTTATGCAATGAACAAACTAAGAGATCGTATTTAAGTCCGTGGGCCATGGTTTTATTTAAATGTAGTTAACTGCTGTTAAAAATCTGAGCACCGGTAGAGTGATAAAACATTAATAGTCTTACAATTTATAAAAATATATTATGAGCCCTGGTATTAGCAAGATTTAATAATGTTTGATTGTTTTGTTGTGATTTGGAACACAGAGGTGCTTGGACTAAAAGGTGTGTGTTTGTGTGTGTGTGTGTGTGTGTGTGTGTGTGTGTGTGTGTGTGTGTGTGTGTGTGTGTGTGTGTGTGTGTGTGAGTGTGTGTCCGTCTGTCTGAGATCACAGAGTCATTGCGTGTGTTCACGGTCAGCAACACTACATACTGTTTACCTCATCATATATCTTCACCCCTCTCTCTACTCCAGACTACACACTACACTAATGTGATTACTTATATTCCAAGGCAAAATACTTAAGCTTTCTCAGTACTTGTGCATCAGTACTACAAACACACATAGCTGCCAGTTGTTAATAATGAAGTGCAGTGAATCTGAAAATCATTATAATTATAAAACATTTACTCCCTGTAACCTCTACAACCTGGCATTGTCGTATGGTTCTCTCCTGTCTCATGCAATTTTAATGTGAAACTTCATTTCAATGGCATGGTCTCAGTCAGTGGTCTTATAATGATTTGATTTTTTTTTTCTAATTACAGTTACATGGGCTTTTGAAGCAAAAGTGAATGGAGCAATCATACAACAATTCAATACTGCAATTAAACGCCGTTCAGGGTATGATTGTAACCAAAATCACTCTTGTTAAAATGATGCTAATTAGGCACAAATTATGCTAAATCCATAAAGATGATGGCAGTGATAGTAAACTGTCAGGTGAATCGCAGTGTTCAGTTCTGGCTTCAGTAGCACCTATCTGATTGGCTGTTGCCAGCTGGACGACCAGCCAGAAGAGCAATCCTCAAAATAATGGCAACATAAATCAGATTGTATTGTGATATGAAGCTGTCCATATATACACAGTACAGAAATATATAACTCAAAATGTGAAAGCTTTAAAGATTTTGGACTGACAGTTATGCCTACATTTAGCCAACATTGCAGAATACATGCAAATTGGCATGGGCCATTAGCCTGCTGTCCATAAATGTAGAATGCCACTGATGGTCTCACCAGATGTACAGTTTGACTGTGACTTTGTGTAAGGATAAAATGTCTCCTAGTGATTTCTCCCAGTCCTCTACATCTGCCTCTTCAAGTCAAGTCAAGTCAAGTGGCTTTTATTGTCATTTCTACTATACACAGTGGTACACAGTACACAGTAAAAAACGAGACAACGTTTCTCCAGAACCCTGGTGCTACACTAAACAACAACAAACAAAACAACATAGAGCTACAACACAAGTTACATAAAGTGCATCGAGTGCAACCTAGTGCAAACAGTGCAGACAGACAGTGCAGACAGACGACACAAGACAAGACACAAAACCCAATATAGCGCCGACCAGTAAACCTACTATAAACAGAACAATGTAGTGCAAAAATACAGCAGCAGTCGAAGGTGCAAAAAACAGCATGTAAACAGTATAATACAATGATAATGATAAATGTGCAAAAAACAGCAGTTGAGAGTGTGGTACAGTTGAGAATAATAAATAAATGAATTGTGGTGGAATGAATTGAGATGAGTGATGAGTGATGAGTGATGAGTGTGTGTTAAGTGTTAAGTCCAGGAAAAATTTTACAGTTCGTTACACACATTTGAGTGTGTGTGTGTGTGAGAGTTCCGTTCATTTATGTGTGTTAAGTAGCCTGACGGCTTGTGGAAAGAAACTGTTGCATAGTCTTGTTGTGGCGGCCCGAATGCTTCAGAACCGTTTTCCTGATGGTAGGAGTGTAAAAAGTGTGTGTGAGGGGTGTGTGTGATCGTCCACAATGCTGTGTGCTTTGCGGATGCAGCGTGTAGTGTAAATGTCCATGATAGAGGGGAGAGAGATTCCGATGATCTTCTCAGCTGTGCTCACTATCCTCTGTAGGGATTTGCGATCTGAGACGGTGCAGTTCCCAAACCAGGCAGTGATGCAGCTGCTCAGGATGCTCTCAATGGTCCCTCTGTAGAACATGGACAGGATGGGGGAAGGCTGCTGTGCTTTCTTCGTGATAGAGCTGGTGTTGAGTGACCAGGTGAGGTTGTCTGCCAGATAAACACCAAGGAATTTGGTGCTCTTGACGATCTCCACTGAGGATCCATCAATAATCAGTGGAGATTGGTCGCTCTGTGCTCTCCTGAAGTCCACAACCATCTTTTTCGTTTTGTCCACGTTCAGAGACAGGTTGTTTGCTCCACACCAGGCAGTTAACCGTTGCACCTCCTCTCTGTATGCTGACTCGTCGTTCTTGCTGATTAGACCCACCATGGTCGTGTCATCAGCAAACTTGATGATGTGGTTCGAGCTGTGCATTGCTACACAGTCGTGAGTCAGCAGAGTGAACAGCAGTGGGCTGAGCACACAGCCCTGGGGGGCCCCAGTGCTCAGTGTGGTGGTGCTGGAGATGCTGTTCCCGATCCTGACTGACTGAGGTCTCCCAGTCAAAAAGTCCAGGATCCAGTTACAGAGGGAGGTGTTCAGGCCCAGAAGGTTCAACTTCTCGATCAGGTGCTGAGGAATGATTGTGTTGAATGCTGAGCTGAAGTCAATGAACAGCATTCGTACATACGAGTCCTTGTTATCCAGGTGGGTGAGGGCCAGATGGAGGGTTGTGGAGATAGCATCGTCCGTAGAATGGTTTGGACGATACACAATCTGCATGGGGTCCAGGGAGGGTGGAAGCTGTGTCTTAATGTGCCTTATGACGAGCCTCTCGAAGCACTTCATCACGATGGGTGTGAGCGCGACGGGATGATAGTCATTGAGGCAGGAGACAGAAGACTTTTTCGGCACGGGAACAATGGTCGTTGTCTTGAGGCACGTGGGAACAACGTTGCTGCTCAGGGAGATGTTGAAGATGTCAGTGAGGACATCTGCTAGCTGTTCTGCACATTCCCTGAGCACTCTGCCAGGAATGTTGTCTGGTCCAACAGACTTCCGTGGGTTTACTCTGCATAGAGTTTTCCTCACTTCAGCTGTGGTTAGACAGAGCACCTGGTCAGTAGGAGGAGGGATGGTCTTCCTCGCCACCACGTTGTTCTGCACCTCGAACCGGGCGTAGTAGTCGTTCAGCACATCTGGGAGGGAGGGGTCACGGTCACAAGCAGGTGATGTGGTCTTGTAATTCGTGATCGCCTGGATGCCCTGCCACATGCGCCGGGTGTCTCCACTGTCCTGGAAGTAGTTGTGGATTTTCTTTGCGTTTGCGCGCTTCGTCTCTCTGATGGCACGAGACAGTTTGGCCCTTGCTGTTTTTAAGGCCGCCCTGTCCCCTGATCTGAAGGCAGAGTCTCTTTGTTTCAGCAGCGCACGCACATTTGCAGTCATCCACGGTTTCTGGTTGGAGCGTGTAGTGATGGTCTTGGAGATGGTCACATCATCAACGCACTTGCTGATGTAGCTGGTCACTGATGATGTGTACTCCTCCAAGTTGATGGAATCCGTGTAGGTTGCAGCCTTTCTAAACATGTCCCAGTCAGTGCACTCAAAACAGTCCTGAAGAGCAGAAGTAGCTCCTTCTGGCCAGGTTTTCACCTGTTTCAGAACCGGTTTAGAGCGTCTGATGAGCGGTCTGTATGCTGGAATTAACATAACAGAGCAGTGGTCTGAGTATCCGAGATGGGGGCGGCGCTCCGCACGATACGCGCCGGGGATGTTTGTGTAAACAAGATCCAGCGTGTTCGCTCCTCTCGTTGCAAAGTCCACATGCTGATGGAGTTTAGGAAGCACAGTCTTGAGATTCGCATGTTCGAAATCTCCGGCGATAATAAACAATCCGTCGGGGTGAGCATTCTGCAGGTCGCTAATAGCGCCGTAGAGTTCACACTTTCAAACCAACTACCTGCATGTCTTTCCTCACCACATCTATAAACCTCCACCTTGGTCTTCCTCTTTTCCTCCTTCCTGGAGGCTTCATCCTCAGCATTCTTCTACCGATATACCCCATGTCCCTCCTCTGCACATGTCCAAACCATCTCAATCGTGCTTTCCTTACCTTGTCTCCAAAATGTCCTACATGCGCTGTCTCTCTAATAAACTAATTGCTAATCCTGTTCATCCTTGTCACTTCCAATGAAAAGCTCAGCATCTTCAACTCTACCACTTCTAGCTCTGCCTCCTGTCTTTTAGTCAATGCCACTGTCTCTGAATCATAAAACATCGCAGGTCTCACCAAAGTCTATTAAACTTTTCCTCTTACTCTTGCAGACACCCTTCTATCACAAATCACTCCTGCCACTTTTCTCCACCAAGCCTGCACTCTTTTCCTCACTTCTCTAACACACTCTTCATTACTTTGCACTCTTGATCCCAGGTACCTGAACTCCTCCACCTTCACCACCTCTTCTCCCGGCAACCGCACCACTCCACTGCCCTCCCTCTCATTCACACATGTACTCTGTCTTACTCCTACTGACTTTCATTCCCCTTTCCTCCAGCACATACCTCCACCTCTCCAGGCTCTTCTCAACCTGCTCCCTACTCTCACCACAAATCACATTATCATCTGCAAACATCATAGTTCACGGAGACTCATATCTGACTTTGTCCGTCAATTTGTCCATCACCACTGCAAACAGGAAAGGGCTCAGAGCCGATCCTTGATGCAATCCAACCTCTACCTTAAACCAGTCTGTCGTTCCTACTGCACACTTCACTGCTGTCACACTGTACTCATACATGTCCTGCACCACTCTCAACCCAGGCCTCAACCGATCCGGTATGAAATTCTGATTTGTGATCCGCACATGTTTTATGCTGGATGCCCTTCCTAACACAACCCTCCCTATTTATCCGGGCTTGGGACTGGCACTAAGAGTGCACTGACTTGTGCAACCTAAAAGTGCAGTTAATATTAGTTAATGTATCGGTAAGGTAGTTCTATCCATATAACCATTCATCATAAGAGGAGTGACAGAAGGGCGCCTGGAGAGAGAGACATGGAGAGATGTGCGTGTGTGAAAGAGAAAGTGAAGAAATGAAATAAAAAATCTGGTTCTGTCAAACTGGTCACCGTCCTCACTGTTCTTTCTTTCCCACCTCCCAAACCGATCGCTCTTCTACAATATCCTTTCAAACCATTACTATAATATGTGGGGGGAAAGTCTAGATCATATATGTTACCTCAATCTGAGTTTTAAGATCACACTAGAAATTGTAGTCAGAGTTTAGAACACAGGCACATGCTGGTGGTCTCACCAGATGTATGCTCCCTAAGTACCAAGTACAATGACATCATTTGTATTAAAGTAAGATTTTATGATATTGTCTCATGTCAAGTCAAGTCAAGTTTATTTGTATAGCGCTTTTCACAACAGACATTGTCTCAAAGCAGCTTTACACAAATCAACAGTTAAGGTGAATGGTGTGAATTTGTCCCTGATGAGCAGCCGTGGCGACTGTGGCAAGGAAAAACTCAGATTTTATGACGAAGAAACCTTGAGAGGAACCGGACTCAAAAGGGGAACCCATCCTCATTTGGGTGACATCAAGAGTTTGATCATAAATCTTTCAACAATACAGAACACTGAAGAGTGAGAACTAACATGATTACTGGAGTATAAGATTATAAGTGATGTTCTTTCTGCAGTCTTATACAGTCTATATGGTTAGTAGCTCCTAGTTTTATAAGCTCAGCATTTGTGATCATCACAGATCCAGCATCAGCTTCTCCATGCCAGAGCCTTGAAACACTCCAGGAGGTCCAATGTCAATCTCCACATATGTAGCGGGATCCAAATGGCACTGGTACGTCTCTAGATGGTTTGGGATGTTTGCGAGTTCGGCATTTACATCTTCAAAGGTCCGTAATCATCACGAGGTGGGAGGTGACTGGAGCTGGCCAAACCTCAGGGTGTCTCGGGATGGGGAGAGAAAGAGAAGCAGTGGAGAGGAATTAGCGTAGCTGCTGTTCATGATATTAACAGCACAAGTTGATAATGTGCATGTGATCAGATGTTCTGGAGCACAAAGTTATAATATGTGATGTGTGTTATGTGTAGGCTTTGCTAAAAAGATATGTTTTTAATCTGCACTTAAACTGGGTGAGTGTGTCTGAGCCCTGAACACTGTCAGGAAGACTATTCCAGAGTTTAGGAGCTAAATGTGAAAATGCTCTACCACCTTTAGTGGACTTTGCTATTCTAGGAACTACTAGAAGCCCAGAGTTTTGAGATCTCAGGGAGCGTGGCGGATTGTAGCGTGTTAAAAGACTGGATAGATACATAGGAGCCAAACAATTTAGTGCTTTATAAGTGAGTAGCAGTAGTTTGTAGTCTATTCGAAACTTAACCGGAAGCCAATGTAGGGACGATAGGATTGGGGTTATGTGATCATATTTTCTTGACCTTGTGAGAACTCTGGCTGCTGCATTCTGGACTAACTGAAGCTTGTTTATTAATGACGCAGGACATCCACCTAGTAATGCATTACAGTAGTCTATTCTGGAGGTCATAAACGCATGGACGAGCTTCTCTGCATCGGATATAGACAACATGTTTCTTAACTTAGAAATATTTCTAAGGTGAAAGAAGGCTGTTTTTGTAACTTGGTTGATATGATATTTTAAAGACAAGTTGCTGTCTAAAATAACTCCCAGGTCTTTTACCGTTGAACTTGTGGTTACAGAACATCCGTCTAAATGCAAGTTGAGATGCTGGAGCTTCTGTATACTAGTTTTTGGGCCGATGAACAAAATCTCAGTCTTATCAGAATTTAAAAGTAGAAAGTTGTGGGTCATCCAATCTCTTATTTCCTTAACACACTCAGTTATCCGATTTAATTGAGCTGTATCGCCTGGTTTAGATGAGATATATAGCTGAGTATCATCAGCATAACAATGGAAGCTAATTCCATGCCTTGGCATGTACAGGCAATTTGTTAATTATTTTACTTAAGCCCCTGCTTCAATCTGTGGGTGAACCGTTTGAAGCCTCAGAACATATTTAAAAATAACCTGCCCAGTTTGCTGAAGTTGACAAAAACACAACCTTCATAATCTCAAAACTTTCACAATTAAATGTACCAGTCACCCTAACAAGTTGCAAGTTAAGTAAGGTGACATGGGTCAGCACAAAGAGACACAGGCAGATGGAAACGCAGTGCTTAGAACCAAACAATAACAATAAATTAAACAGTACATATACAAATTAATCACATGTGCAAAACAGACAAAGTTATTCAGATTATAAACCAATGACAGGACATACGGAAAAGAAATGCACTAAAATAGGAATCACTTATGAACATTTTACCAAAGGACCAAATCCTTTGCAATTACAAAACAACTAAAACATTATTTTTATTTTGTGGTTTTCAAATCGTTTCAGCTATTCTAGAATGGCTAAACGTTTTATTCTATTATGTCTTTCATTCTAGGTTCCATTTTTTGATGGCAAAACCTTAGACTTCTTAGAAGTTGTTTACATCTAGGATCTAAAATTTTTTATCTCTCTGTGGACGCCTTTAAATGCTGTATGCAGAACCTTACAACAGAAGGTTTCACTTTCAAAAAGAATTTGAAATTGAATTTGCAAGTGTTTACTGTATTGAGTAAAAAATAAAGGCAAGATAAAGCATTTCAGAAAGCATTAGAAATTACAATGTAAAAAAGTTAAGTGAAAAACAATTAGAAATGTTTTAGGGGAAAATAAACTATATGGGCACTTCCAGTTATGCACAAATATTGACCATATGCAATATTAATGGACCTGCAGGATTATCTGACAAGATTATCTGAGTACTCTCTGCATGTAACAACAATCTCTCATATTTCTCATGTTTGATGAGAGATTTCAAAATGAATAATAATACCATTATTCGAAAAAGGTACGTTTGGTTCAGAAATAAAAGCATATCACCAAAAAAAAATCAAGGTGCAGAAGGTATCATTATAATTCAAAGCTGCTATTCTTCAGCCAGAACTGGGGTTTTTATTATGGTAGATGAAAACATTAATAGCTACAAATTCCATTCAGTTTGTAAAACAATCAGGTGTCTTTTAGGAAAATAAACCAATCATTTACCAATATCATATATCAAAATCAACAAAGGGATGGCTGAACTAAAAGTAGATCAACGTTTTTAAATGAACTAACTAAAGCCCATAAATAGATACTGTACATCTCAATCTGTTGATGACCTAAAGCTGGCTGTGCACAGGATTTTTGATGGATCGATATTGTTTTTTTCCCCATTTTACTCAACAACAAAAAAATATTTGCACTGAGGTTGTAAAAAGTTCTCACCTGATTTATCTTGGTTTAAAAAAATTTTCACAACACAAAAAACGCCATTTTCAACAGGGGTGTTTAGCCTTTTTAAATAGCCATTTTTACCTGCATTTGACCAGAGGACTGTTTATTTTATGTTTTAATTAAAAGTTATAAGACACTTTTTCTAATTTTCTACAACCATTTTTACATCACTGCTCTTTTTCTTGCGTATATAATAGAATGTCTTCACTACAGTGGGAAATGTATTTAGGTTTTCCCAAGACCCCCAGACCACTCAAGCTTTTTCTCATCCACTGAAATTGTTCATCCATAGCACATTGCCATTAAAACTCAAGAGCTAGGCATTTATCTTTTAAATACTTTACGAATATGCACTTGCTGATGGCAAGTCTTACAAGAGCATTAAGAAAAACAAAATTTGAATTAAGCCTATTGACACCTGGCTAAAAAAACATTGCATGCAAAAAAAAATACCAAAAACATGTTCATTAATATTATAATATCCAACCTTATGACAATAATTCTGAGCATGGCAGCTGTGAGGAATTTTCTATCTGTTTGCATGTATTTATGAGGGGCACACATTTCAACCCCACCCGCCCTCCCCCGCACACACACACACACACACACACACACACACACACACACAGACACACACACTTTTTTTTTTTTTTTTTTTTTAAATGCCACCCAGTTCTCACAAACCATATGGATAGACCTGGCTGATTGGCACTGCGAACCCATCAGCATTGGCGCACAGACGCAGCTGGTACACAGACAGACATTTCTGTAATCTAAAATCCATTCAATTCTGCAATCTTTCCTCTCAGACTAAACTAGAAGAAGCATTCGCACTACCTGCTTGACTGACCACCTTCTAACTGCCTCCTGCTCAAACATACAGCTTTTCGTGCTGTCAGACAAATTCTGAAAAATATTTTGCGAAACTCAACTTTTTGAACGGCTTCATAACCCTGTCGGTCGGTTTGTTTCCTAGCATCCTGTCAGCTTCTTAGGAGTTTAATGTAATTTTTTTGGGGTGTATTAATCATGCTAGCCTCATTGTGAACCAGCAGCATGGCTTGATTACAGGGATTGTGTTGTGATGTGTTACCTCATGATTTAATCCAGATAACATCTAGCGATGTTTAAAGAGAGCATTATGCTACTGAAGTGTAACGAGTTTAACTGATGTGCTGGTTTTTATTCCTTGATAATTGGAATTATTACGGCCTTATGACTTAAGTTACATTCTTTTTATAGCAATTCTGGCAAGGAAACACTTCTTTCTTACTTTTTTCTTACTTTTCTTCTTTGTTCTTACTGACAGTCTAATGACTAAAACATGTCTCTATCAGATAACCATTTATTATATATATATATATATATATATATATATATATATATATATATATATATATATATATATATATATATATATATATATATATGTATGTATGTATATATATGTGTGTGTGTGTGTGTGTGTGTGTGTGTGTGTGTGTGTGTACTATATATAGTATCTCACATTTCAGCAACCAGTTTAGTAGATCTTTTCAAGGGACAATCCTATAGAAATGAACCAGATACATTTTAAAGTAGTAACTGCGCAGCTTGCATAGCAAAAAATAACTCAACATACAGCCATTATCTAAATAGCTGGGACCAACAGTGAGTAGACCCTAAGTGATAACGGCTGTAAGTTGTTTAAACATGCAAACGCAAATGTCCTTTTCATCATGTTCATGTTTTTTTCTGGTTGACAGGACCATACAAATTTGTGTATCTTGCATTAGAGCAGTTGTAGTGCTTTGAATACAATTCGTTAATACTGACCTCTGGATGTTCGACATGGCACCTCATTGCAAAGAACTCTCTGAGGATTTGAGAATTACATTTGTTGCTCTACACAAAGATGGCCGAGGCAATAAAAAGATCGGTAACACCCTGAAACCGAGTTACAGTGCAGTGGCCAGGGTCATACAGAGGTTTTCCAAGACGGGTTCTATTTGGAACAGGCCTCACAAGGTTTGCTCAAACAAGTTAAGTCCTCGTGCTGTGCGTCAGGTGCAGAAGCTGAGTGCTGCCACTTGTCAGTGCTCATACCATATGCTGCACACTGCAACAAGTCAGTTTGCATGGCCATCGCCCCAAAAGGAAGCCTCTTCTGAAGCTGGCTTACAAGAAAACCTGCAAACAGTTTGCTGAATACAACCTGTCCAAGAGCATGAATTACTGGAACAATGTCCTGTGGTCTGATGAGACTAAGATAAACTTGTTTGGCTCAGATGGTGTCAGGCATGTGTGGCTGATCTGAACACTATTAAGCACCTGTGGAGCATCCTCAAGCGGAAGGTGGAGAAGCGCCATGAGTCTAATATCCAGCAGCTCCATGATGTCATTATGGAGGGGTGGAAGAGGATCCCAGGGACAACCTGTGCAGCTCTGGTGAATTCCATGCCCAAGAGGATTAAGGCAGTGCTAGATAACAATGATGTCCCACACAAAAACATTTTAGACACAGTTTTGACATGTTATTTTGACAATAATGGCTGTATGTTGAGTTAATTTCAGAGGACAGTAAATCTGTACTGCTATACAAGATGCACATTGACTACTTTAAAATATGCCCAAGTTTTGTTTCTATAGTATTGCCCTTCAGAACATGTAAAAAAATGGATGCTAAAATGTGAGTGATATACTCATTTGAGATTCTGTGAGATAGATAGATAGATAGATAGATAGATAGATAGATAGATAGATAGATAGATAGATAGATAGATAGATAGATAGATAGATAGATAGATAGATAGATAGATAGATAGATAGATAGATAGATAGCGTTGGCTCAGGATCTAAGAAAATGAAATGTAGTTTCAGGCAGTACAAAAATGATTTATATGCAATTCAATCCTACATTCTCCATGCAGCTCATCTATAAAGTCTGCTTAATGATTAGGAACAAAGAGTGAAATGGAATGGAGAGCAGCAGAAATGAGAGTGTATGTCTCTGGCAAGTCCATGGTTTGATAATGCAGGTTTCCCAGTTGAAAGGAAATATTGCATCCTTTGATATTAGGTCTTTCATTTCGATATCAGCGTGTTGAAAACATTTCTATAATATTAAATATATTTTCAGGGGTTTAAGAAAAATGCTTCTTGCTTACCACACTTAGCATTGCCTCTATGCTAGCATCATGTAGATGAGATTAAAAACACAATGACACTAAATTACATCTGTCCATAGACTTTTCCTAGCTAATTCAGGCCATTTGAATTTTTTATAATGCGTACACATAGGAGATGGAGATTGTCCAATTGCTAAATGACTAGTTAGTTTCAGATATTTTGTTTTCTATAGCTTTTGAGAAATAGTTGGGGTGTAAACTTTGCTGAGTGCTACACATCTGTGAAAGATTGTTCAGAGTTTAATTATCCATCTTTATCTTCCATCATTTTGTTTAATTCTAATGCACAACTGTTGCATTGATCATACAAGCAAATTTTAATATTTTTTTCTTTTATGCGGAACATTTTAATCATTTAGTAATCAAAGCCTAAGGCTGCAATCAGACTACTCACACAACAATGGTAAAATATACAATCTGTTTGTACAGATACTATCCAGTTGTTAATGTTGATTTAATATTTTTTTTTACAGCTGGATTATATAGAACAGGATGATGTGACACGACTATAATCATTGCTTTCTCCATTTTGCATTTTCTGTAGAGGTCATGCAGTGAAATGTCTATCATGTCACAATGGTAATTTCATGAATAGCCCAAATAGCAAATTGAGAAACAGTTAAACAAGGCATCAAAGCAGTGAAACAAACAAAAAAAAGTTGAGTAAATACACCAGTGTTTAAAAAAAAAGGCAAAGAAATCACATGGACCGGCAATGTGTTTTATAAACAAGCAGCATTTGATTGGTGAGTTAATGTTCAGTGGAGAGGGACCTCTGTAGACATGGAGGGTTAATGTCCTAAGTGGATGTGACTAATTATATAAAACAGTTAACTTTTTATTGGGAATGCTATGGACTGGTTAGCGTTCACACAGCATAACAATTTCAACCATCAGGGAAACTGACCACTACAAGATCTGAAGAAGGAACATCTATGATCATCACTGCTAACAAATAAAAGATGTTTGATGTTAAATTTTCAATATTAAATTACAAATACAGGCTCTTCCTTTAGTGTTTCTTTCAAACACAATGCATTTTAAAAGAAGAATATATTTTGTCACATATACATTGAATCCGAATTCATTTTTCACATTTTACAGCTTGTTAGTACCATAATTTTCGGACTATTAAGCACACCCATATATAAGCCGCACCCACTGAATTTGACAAATATTTTTATTTTGAACATAAATAAGCCGCACCTGTCTATAAGCAGTGTCTACACTGAAACTAATGAACTTTACACAGGCTTTAACAAAAGACAGTGTCTGTTACACGGTGTAACGGGTGAAATATGTTGCGCCTCCTTTAGGAGCATAGCGGCATTTTGGAATAGCCTGCCACTGCATTTTTCCAGTATTACTGCATGTGTGCAAGACCGAGGAATATGTCATTATTTTCTGATGCTCATTTCTAATTTTCTTTAACTAACCTGTAACGCTGTTGCCAAGAAAAATAAAAAAGCACGAGTTTTGGAAACCTGTCTGTGCTCATATGATTTCTGTTGTAACTGGAGTTAGCGAGCTATCCCATGACCCTGACTCAACGCGTTACAACGGCTTGTATCTAAACAGTAGCCTACCAAGAAAGTCATTGTTCACTGTCTTCCTCCTTCCGTGGAAGTTTTTTCTCCCGATGCCATGCAGCTCAGAACACAGGTGAGGTGCGTTTTTTCGTTTCCGTTCGGAAATTTCATTTGTCTAATGTTATGTTGCTCAGTTTTTTGGCTTGAAGGAAAAACCCAGAAAAAATCCATAAATTAGCCACTTTGTTGTTTAAGCCGTGGGGTTTAGAACGTGGAAAAAAAGTAGCGGCTTATAGTCCGAAAAATACGGTGTTGCTGGTGCCAGAGCAGGTTCAGCCATGATACAGTACCTGTACAGTAGAGAGGGTTAAGGGCCTTACTAAATGGTCCAAGAGTGGCAGATTGGCAGTGCTGGGGCTTCAGCCTTAGACCTTCTGCTCAGTAACCCAAATCCTTAACCATAGAGTCACCACTGTCTGCTATCTTAAGTTTCTGAATAGAGATGCAAAATGACATGGCAATGGGCATGTAGTATGTTTTTTTATATTGACTGGTTGTATGCTTTTTTATTGTTTTATTAGCAAAGTGAGACAACTTTAAATGTTACTGTTTTTTTTTTAACTAACAACCTCTGACTTTGTTCCACTGGGACACAGTCAGTAAAGTACACTTTATTTTTAGATTCAGGGTGATGTCTCCGGGATAACTGTGGCCACATTTTATGCAAGCACACACTTTTTTCTGTGATTGTGTAAACTATCTACATTTAAATCCAACACTATGTTGAAAATGAGACCGGTATCATTTCTGGATGGCATATAGTTAGCTTGGAATGCTTAAAAGTGTGTATACCACCTTCCCCAGAGGATGCATTTAGAAACAGTATTTGCATTTTGCACAGGCTGCACTTAAGCAGCATATCTTTCCCTGGTGCTTTTTATTCCAGCTTGTTTTATCTGCAGCTTTGAACACAGACACTGCTTTGAAAAGGTTCCATGTGCTCACCTCAGAGAAGCTTTATTATATTTCAGGCAGGGAGACCAGGCTGTGTCTCTTTTCCGTTGCAAGAAAAACACAACGTAAGCCCTGAAAATGTCAAGCATGCTGCAAGCTATAATTACTGTATCCATTTACACCACTCCTAGACGTAACAGGGTGTCGCAGGTTGTTCTAAAACAGCATGTTTTGATGAATACATAAGAATTTCTATAGCTCCTAATCAACCACTCCATCAGACTCAGATATTGTTTTAAATGTGACAAGATTTTGATAGCTTTGATGTTTGTATAGCTGAAAACATACTGTATTTAGTTAACATGGCACATGTTTGTTATTCCAGTATGAGTGAATTTTTTTTTTTTGTGACGAAGTTAATAGCCAGGGCAGAAATCTGCAAAGTCAACACTCAGTACATCTTCAAGTGAATGAATGTGACCTGTGCCAGATAACACCACAAAACACAGCGAACTTATAAGCCACTGGCACAGACTGCATGGCCACAAAGTTTATAATCATAAGCAAGCCAAAATGACTTTCTTGATCTACCAACAGGAAATGTACTTTAAGTAGCAATAAAACAAATAACTTATTAAGAGTAATTCTGTTATACACTTAAATTGAGACATAGATTTTAATTTGAAATGTAAAATCTTTTATAATTTGTGTCAATAACCTTGTTCTTCTTTTGGCTGCTCCCTTTTGGGGTCGCCACAGCGGATCATCTGTCTGCATACTACTCTGTCCTCTACATCTGCCTATTTCAAAACCAACTACCTGCATGTTTTCCCTCACCACATACATAAACCTCCTACTTGGCCTTCCTCTTTTCCTACTTCCTGGCAGCTTCATCCTCAGCATTCTTCTACCGATATACCCCATGCACATGTCCAAACCATCACAATCGGGCCTCTCTCACTTTGTACCCAAAACATCCTACATGTGCTGTCCCTCTAATAAACTCGTTTCTGATCCTGTCCATCGTTGTCATGCCCAAAGAAAATCTCAACATCTTCAGCTCTGCTACCTCCAGCTCCACCTCCAGTCTTTTACTCAATGCCACTGTCTCTAAACCATACAACATAGCAGGCCTCACCACAGTCCTATTAACTTTCCCTTTCACATTTGTGGCAATAACCCATAAAGACAAAGTGACTTTTTTGTAGCTTTATTAAAAATCAATAACTAAAATCTCTTAGTTAATCTTTCAGCATTTTGTTGATTTACTTTTGGATAATTCTCTACAAATAGTGCACCTGGTTTTGGCTTGTTTCTGACATTCTTCTTCGTAGATTTTGTAATTGTCAGGTTTGTCCACTAAACCTCTAAAGGTGAAGCTTATACTATTTAAAGTTGTGTGCAGTCTAGAGAGATTTGCGTGGCATCTTTGCATTGCATGCTTCACTATAGTTATGGTTGTTGCCAGTAGCTTAGAAGTACACTGGTTTTGCTAAACGTTAAGTCAGAAAGTCTTATCACAGCAGATCATTCAGATTTTTAAGTATTTGCCATATGCCTTTTATTCAGGAGTGAAAGATATTTAGCCACTCTATCATAAAGCCTAATTAGATTAGATTGGTGATTGGTGATTAGATTGGTGATTGACCACCTCCTTTTATCCCAATTACAAATATGGCATTTGGCAGACACCCTTAGCCAGATAAACTTAATTTATTTTTTTATTTTTTTTTTAGAAAGTGAGCAACTGAGGGCCTTGTTTAAAGTTGGCGGTGTAGGGATTTTAAATCATCTGATCAGAAGTCCAAAATGTCCACTAAGCTACCAACAACAATTAATGAGTTTGGCCAGATCACCATGTTTTGCATGGCTCACCATTATCAAGATAATCAACATAATCAAGATGCACCTGACCTCAATGTGGAGTGCCTTAACCAAGGGTCTGTATACTTACACAGATTACATACATGTATTTTTTTTTTATTTTTTTCTTATGTTCATATTCATATTTTATTTGTACTAAATGTGCAAATATTTCTACAATATCCATTTAAAATTAAATCCACAATAATGTGTGCAAAACTGTAGAGGGTCAGAGTAATTTTCTGAACCAAAACTGCAACACATATGGTATAAATCTAAAATCCATATAATAAGTGGTCATATAATTCATTTGTGTGCATGTGCATGCACATTCCTGTATTGTGATATTTCCCTTTAAGAGCTTTTAATGTTTTCCCTGGGTGAGTCATCAGTAGGATTCACATTGAATGTGTCATCAAGTGTGTACCCTTACACACATACACACAAACACATACACACACAAACACAGTGTGAGTCAGTGAATGTCAGTGACAATCCTGGTATTGATAGGACTGAGCAGGCTAGCAGACTAATAGCATGAATAGGTGCAGGGTGAGGGTATTAATTCTGCCAGAAAAAGGGTTCAGAACAGTTCATGTTTTGGCTGATATGTGCTTTAAGAAATTCATGGCCCAACACTTCATGTTTGGGCTGATGTTTGCTTTTAACCTTGGTTAATGGTCCTACATTACCAGCAATGCAGTTCAACTGCATGTTGATAGTGGAACCTGAGCCCTTGCTAAACATTTACCTTAGGAGAATGATACAGACAAGCTTAGTTCTTTTAATCTGTCCAACACTTTTATTTTTATTTTTGTTTGTTAGTTTTAGAGCTAACAGCAAAATCTTAGTTATCTTCTCCTATTAAATGTCATTGTTATTGCATTTGCAATGTCCTCTCTCGACATTAGACTGGCACACATCCACCAGAGGTGGGAAGTAACAAAGTACAAATACTTTGTTATTGTACTTAAGTAGATTTTTGGAGGTTGGTTAAAACTTTTCTACCATTGTGTGGCTGGAAAGAGAATGGATCCTGAAGAAAGAGTACAGTAAGAGTGTAGTGGAGGTGAATAGAGTTTCTGATAGGTGAACCTAGAAATGAAAGATTGGTGATTGAGGCAGACTTCAATGGCCATGTAGGTGAAGGGAACAGAGGTGATGAGAAGGTGATCGGTAGGTACGGCCTTAAGAAGAGAAATGTGGACAGGCAGTGGTGGTAGATTTTGCTAAAAGGATGAAAATGGCAGTGGTAAATACTTATTTTAAGAAGAAGGAGGAGCACAGTGTGATGTATACATATACGTTACACAGGTGGACTATATTTTGTGCAGGAGATGCAACCTGAAGGAGATTGGAGACTGTAAGGTGTTGGCAGGGGATAGTGTAACTAGACAGCATCGGATGGTGGTCTGTAGGATCGCTTTGGAGGTGAAAAAGAAGAGGAGGAGAGTGAAGACTGAAAGAAGAATAAGATGGTGAAAACTAAAGGAGGAAGACTGTAGTATGAGATTCAGGGAAAAGGTCAGACAGGGGCTCGGTGGTGGTGAAGAGATGCTGGATGATTGGGAAACTACTGCAGAAGTGATGAGGGAGACAGCTAGAAAAGTACTTGGTGTGACATCTAGAAAGAGTGAAGAAGACAAAAAGAAATAATAGTGAAATAAGGAAGTGTAAGAAAGCATAAGGTGAAACAGAATTGGGATCAGCATAAAGATGAGAAAAGTAGGCAGGAGTACAAGGAGATGCAAAAGCAGGTGAAGAGGGATTTAGCAAAAGCCAAGAAAAAGGCATATGAGGAGCTCTATGAGAAGTTAGACACTAAAGAAGGAGAAAAGGATTTGTAGCGATTGGCCAGGCAGAGGGACCGAGCTGGGAAGGATGTGCTGCAAGGTAGAGCAATAAAATATGCAGATAGAAATGTGTTGATTATTGATCAGTGATGAGGAAGTCAGGTGTGTCAGAGAAGTAAGTGAGGGTGGTGCAGGACATGTACTTTACTTATTAACCATAATTTAAAACACCATTATTTCTTTAAAATATTTACGAGAATATTTTGTCTTTATGCTCTATATTTAGTTTGGTTTCACTAATAATAAACATACATTTGCATAAAGCATCCATATTTGTTCATGGCCATATTGAATTGAGTATTTAAAAACTTAAAAAGTATTAATTTAAGGTACATTAAGAACATATAAAAATTTGCTATTAAGTTGTGATTAATCGTAAGTTAACTCATAGGAATCATGTGATTAATGGCGATTAAATATTTTAATTGATTGACAACCCTAATATTAATATGATGTGAGGTCCAATTACCAGCATGACACTAAAACAGTTAATAGTAATGGCTATTTTTTAGAGAGCCCAAACTACTTTACCTTATCTTGAGAGAAAAAGTATAGTCAATACTTTACCTTTTACCAGAGTATTTTAAAACATGGGTTAGTCTTCTACTTTAGTTAGTTACTTCTACTTAAGTGAAGGATGTGATGTACTTTTGCCATCTCTGACGTCCACTAACTTTTTTATTCCATTTTCAAGGGAATAATGGAAATACAGGACCAGCCAACATATTTGCAACAAAATCACTGAGCATATCACAAATATTTTACAAAAACTACATCTAATATTTTTCTTTAACTGTGGCTCATTTGTGGCTCATTAAGCCTTTTGTTAGCTGTTCTGATATCTGAAATGTTATTTGTCAGATAAAATTTACTGTTTATTTTAGTGGAGAGTAACACAGGGGTATACTGTATGTTTGTGTCATATATTTTTATGTTAAGGATTGTGTGGACGCCTGATCTGGTCAATCAGGTAGTGTATGTACTCTTCATAGAGGACACTGCACTCAATTCTGCAGCATTTAATATCTTTGCAGTGGCTACTTTAGTTTTGAAGATCATCCAGGACGATGCTTTAGAAGTGCACCTTGTAGAATAAGGCCAGAGGAGAGATGGAAGTGGGAGGAGAAACCTCTTACAGTACTGCGAGGGCAAGACCAAAAGGAATCATTTTGTGTGTGTGTGTGTGTGTGTGTGTGTGTGTGTGTGTGTGTGTGTGTGTGTGTGTGTGTGTGTGTGTGTGTGTGTGTGTGTGTGTGTGCCCGTGGGTGCGTGCATGTGTGGTCTAATTGAGTTGCTCGTCTCTGCCCATTGCCAAGCTTCCTCTGACTGTTTTCTGGGGCACTGCGCATATTTCAGGCAAATGCAATGCCCTCTCTCTGTCTCTATCACATTTACTTTTTTCCCCTTTTTCTTTCTCTTTCTTTCCCTCTCTCTTCTCTCTCTCTCTCTCTCTCTCTCTCTCTCTCTCTCTCTCTCTCTCTCTCTCTCTCTCTCTCTCTCTCACACTCTCTCTGCACCCCCATCCCATGCTCATTTGTCATCATGTCCTTATTATTTCAGTCTGCCTCTCAACCCCCCCCCCTCGCTCTCTCCCCTTTCTCTCTCCCTCTTTCTTTCTCCATATCTCTCTCTCTCTCTTTCTCTCTCTCTGTCTCTTGCTAGAGAAGACCCCTCACTACATCCTTTTAGACCCTCTTGACTGTCTCTAAGCCTGACCTAGATATTTGCTGGAACAATATTGTGTGCTTTAAGCCTCACACTGTCCCTGATTACCCCACTTATTTGTAAACCTTTAAATGTAAGCAAGCACATAAGGGATTTGTTAGAGAACAGACTAGAGCGTGATGATCCATGAACTTTGACGGTTTGATTTACCCACTGGAGCTAAAAATGTTGAATCCTGACTTTTTAAAGTTTTGTTCACATTGAGAACTGTGTAGTCCTTTCATGCAGTTTTGCAGAACACAATTTTGAATAAATGATCCATTTTGAACATGTAAGCTGTGTGATTGTAATACATCAAAATGGGCATGTACTACATATCTTAAATGAAGCATCCAAAAGTGGACTAAGTCACATAGTTCCTATTTCGGTGTGCTATAAATTATATAAAAAATATAAATTTAAATTATACTTAGTCAACAAATGGTTTGAACATAAAGCTTGTATGTGCAACATGTTTCCTAATTATACTCATTACACCAACATGGGGAACCAGGATAAATATGTGGCTTATTTCTTGTCTTTATGTCCCATATTTGACACATCATTTATTTTTTGCTTCATGAAACATGTGCACAAATGCTTATTAGCTGGTAAATCATTGCCTTGGTGATGGCCCTTGTAGATGAGGTCAAATTTGTATTACTGTGCCTGAAGAGAATTGGCAATGATTTTGGAGCAATGTAATCCTGACCCACTCTTGAACCTAGACCTACATAAATGTCATGGCCACTTCAGTCTAGTCATGCTCTTTTTAACTAAAAAGGACACAATTAATTTTTTTCATATTGTCTTTAATGTGAGGACGTGCAGGTCACTGTGAAGGATTTAGTTTATAGTCAATGGCCACCATCATTTGTCTTCCTCCTGTCTGCTCTTACTGTGATTAAGAGCAAAGATGCTTTTAGGCTCTCATGTTTTTCAGATCACGTAAGTATTAGAGTGCAGACCCCTGGTAGATATGATCTCTGTGTATGCATGTGCTAAATACACTATAAAAAACAAATGTTTGTGGACACCTAACCATAGGATTCATGTGTGCTTTTTAAACATCACATCCAACATTTAGTCCCCATTTGCTTTTATAGTGTAATCCACTCTTCTAGGGAGATGTTTCAGCAGATTCTGTAGTGTGGTTGTGGAGATTTGTTCTCATTCCATCCCACAAGGGCATTAGTGAAGTAAGGTATTGATGTAGAGGGAGGGGTTGTTCAAGGTTGTGGTCAGATGTCTATAGCAGTGAACTCAAAATCTTCCATTACAACCCATGTAAACTATCATCATAAAGCTCACTTTGTGAACAGGGCCATTTCCATACTGGTTGGGATATGTTGGGATATGGTGAGGAGAAAATGTAATGCTACTCTATCCAAAGATGTATACAGTAGTGTGCCTCCAACATTGTGGTAACAGTCTGAGGAAGAACCACATATGGCAAGAAGATAGGTGTCCTACTGTAATACTTTGTCTATATAGTGTGTAGATGTTATGTACATTTTGTTAATTTGAAGTTGTGTTATTGGACAGCAAAAGCTCCTCAAACACATTTATAAGTAAGATATTAAGATGCTAAAATGTTCCAGATGTCATTCTGAAAGACGTAATGAAAGAAATTAATTGAGAAGATTTCACACATGAAGAAGCCTCCTACAAAAGGAGCAGAACCTGGATTTGCTTCAACACTATGCAGGGGACACAATACATACAGTATACTATACGTTTAATTGTTTAATTGTCCCTGGAAGTGTGCCTTGCAAGATTTTTATTTGTTTGTTAAACAGGCACAAGAGAACGAAAAATCTATCTGAAAAGTGTTCTCACATACACCCCACACAAAACTGCTTTGCTACAAAAAGAAAACAAAATATGCACATCTAAATGCATTTAGGAAAACTCCCTTGAAGCAATATAATCTGTTTGGACAAATAAAAAAAAAACACTTGTTTTAAAATTCAGCTCATCATGTTGAGAGTGAGGGTTGTGTGCATTGCAAAAAAACAACCAATTACAAAATAGAAATATCTTAAATCTAGTCAGTTTGCTTCCTATTATAGGATTACAGTAAAACAAATATGATTATTAATCTTATTTTAAGCTATTTCTACAAGCTTGAAAAAGCCTTATTCTATGGGCAGATAGTTTGCATAGTACATTTTAAGCATTTATTCCTAGAAAGAAGTGAAATTATTTCTCAATAGAATAATTACAACTACAATCTTGTGTCAGTGAGAATTACATTTTATTGTCTCATATATGGTTTATTTTAATCTCAAAATAGGGAATAAAAGATAAATGTGATTATATTTTAAGATATTTTTCACATGTTGAGACTCTCTGGGAAGAAGACAACAACTCCAAACAAGCCCAAAGAACTCAAAAAGGCCTTGCATTGTGTTAGGATTATGGACAGCGTCTTTATTTCTCAGCAGCTACTGTACCCTCAAATTATTGGTCACATGTCTCTGATTATATCTAAATCACAATTGCTGTAATTAGCATTTGTATTGTCTCACCTTTTGAAGAATGTTTGGCTTTCCATGTTTTTTATTTATTAATGATGTTGGTTTTGCTCAGGTTTTTTATGTATAATGTTCTGTTTTAAAATACAGTATATTCTATACTTTGTTTATTTTGTGTTAAAGTAATAATATGATTTTCAGTCTGTCTTTTCTTTGTCTGAGTATTATTTATAATAATATAAGATAGTTGTTTGCATGTATTTTTCAATAGCAATAATTTCCATTTAATAGGTAAATTTCTTTTTTATTTACTGATGATTTCAATAATTTTTTGAAGACTAAATATGGAAAGTTATGCTGTAGTTGTTTGGCTCCAGATCGTAGCTGTTCATTAGAGCTATGTTGGCTTTCTTTATGTGGGTGGGATGACAGCAAAAAACACGTGAACCTCAGCAGAGCGAAAAATAGCTCAGTAATTGATGGCTAAAAACAGCCACATACAAATAACTACATATTTCTCCAAATGAAGAATCGGGCATCTCAGGCCCTTAGCTTTGTGTACAAATCTAGAACAATATTATGTTGTTGCTAATTAACACCACAATATAGGAATAACCATGTTACATGACACCAGCAATCTTGCACAGATATTACAGTGGCTTTTTAGAGAAGTTTTGGCTCATCAGTCTTTATTGAATTCTGCTTCTGTAGGATTAGTTGAGGGGCAGTAGTAAAAAGCAATTTTGAGCGCTTGCCACAGACAATTGATGAGGTTGAATCAGGAATCTAACTGGGCCACTGGAAGACATAATTTACAGTAGTTTTTTTCCCCATACTATTCTTTGTTGAAGGACAAACTTCCTTTCTAGTTCAATCATCCTGACAAAAGAATCTCTGCATTTAGTACTTGGTCAGAACTCATCAGTTCTGACCAAATTGCTAGTAACTGCTTGCTTTTGGCATTATTCTACCCCCACTATATGTTACAGATGGAATGCGGTGATTTACCTGGCTGATTACATGCTTTCTTACAGTTAAAGCACACAGACTACTTGTAAATTGGACCAAAATGTTCCTTTTGAGTCTCATCATTCCACAAGACATTATTCCACTTAGACAGGACATTTTCCAGACAATGTTTTGCTAGCTGATTTTTTTTTTCCCGCAAAAACTTCTTCCATGTAGACCATTTGATGTAACACATATGGTTGATCCATGAGCATTGCTTTCAGTTACAGCTACTGACATCAGCAAATGAGTCAGAGTGGCAGTCGGTGTCACAGTAACGTGTCACACATACCCCTTCTCACATTGCAGTTTCCATAGCGACAAGCACCATGTGCTAGTGTTTGTTTTGGTTTTTGATTTGGTCCGGTCTCTGCCCCTCATCTCGTAATTGGATTGTTTCACACATTGTGTACACTTGTTTGGTGTTTAGTCCATGACTAGTTTGTCTATATATCACATTGATCCATTGTCTTGTTTTGTTTAATCATGCTTTATCTCTCTGACTCTGACCATGTTTTCAGAGGGCCTTGTTTCATTTCTTTGATACATTTCTAATCTGTTTTTTAGATTATAATTATGAAAAATTTCAATTATTGTAGTGTTCTGTGTTGTGCTGTTTGCACATGTGTACTTTTTGTAGTCTCCTATGTAGGTCTGCTTATATCTAAGTTGTCTTATGTAACTTTATATGGTTTTATGTGTCATCTTGGACCTGGAGGAACATTTCATTTCACTGTGTACTGTGCCAAATGTATATGGTTGAAATGACAATAAAAGCCTCTTGACTTGAATTGATGTTCAAAGAGGCAGCTAGACTTTGATATTGTTTATTTATTTTCATCTATTTTCTACTTCTTTATGATCGACTGAACTTAGTGCTGAGGTATGTTCAGCACTTTTGAGATGGTATTTTTTATTCTTCTTCAGATTAGTGCTTCTCTTTGATTAAATGGCCTGGTTTGAAAGCTTGTATTAAAATATAAAAATTCTGATTATCTATTAAATTAACTGAAAAGAGTTGATCTGTAAATTTCTTACAAAGATAAACAAATGGAATCAGTTGACAAATGAATGTGTTGCATGGGATTAAAGACAGGCTTTCAATTAGGATGAATAGTTTTTGGTTTTTTTTTTACTTTCTATTTTATATATATTTTATAGATTTATGGAGAATAGTCCAAAAATCTTTGAATTCTTTATTTTCATTTGACACAATGAACACTGTTTCCTTAATCATCTGAAAAGCCTCTTTGCCATCTAAGACATGAAAAATAAAAATAGTTGAAAGAATTTAATATTTATTCATCAAGACACTGCCAAATACATTTTTCAGCCAAAACACTCCATAAGTATTGGGTAATGACAAAACACTCCATAAGTATTGGGTAATGTCTTTTTCTGGCAATTTTATAGCTGTTCTCTAAACTGAATGTTGTCACCGTCTAATCTTCTCAGCATCATGTTAAGGAAACAGGTCAGTGCAATTGCACATAATTGATTTAGTGTGTTTTGTTTTTAATGCATTAAGTAAAACCAGTGTAATTCTTTACAAATTAAGACAGCAATAGGTTCCAAAATAATACATTTTACTTATGTAGTAATTTCTGTCCCTTAATCATGCCTGCTTTTAACTAGCTAATGTACTAGACCAATTTAACATTGCATTGCTGACTCCAAAGTGTTTTTTTTTTTATACATTTGATATGGCTCCCTGTCCTAATGAAGAGAAATATATAGCAGCAGTTGTTGGCCTATAGCAATGGGGTAATCTAAGTGACTTTAAGCAGGGGGTAAAGTGTGATCTAGGCAATAATACTTTGGTTTGATGTATGGAATTCTCTAAACTGAGATAAAAGACTTAAAACTTAGAACATGAATACAACTGGGGCTACAATTTAAGAGCTAGACCTTGAACTTTCATTACTTACAGTTTGCTGTTATACAGTATTGTATTAAATGCCATATTATAAAGATTCATTTTTGGCTCAAGATGCAATATTTTTCTTCTCTTCATCCTAATATCTTGTCAGATTTACATTTACATGCAGTAGCAATAGTTAGAAACTAACGTTTCTAGCAATGCCAAAGACAAACATTTCAATGCCGAACATGTTATTAAGGTCTTGTGACTTAAATAGCATAGACATCATAATCCAACTAATTAAAATGTTATGCAATGGTTTCCTACTGACCCTTGACCACATTATCAGACATGGGGTATCTAAATTATTCTAAGTTAAATTTAACATACAAAGCATCTTTATAGCTCAGGATAAATTATCCATTTATCCCATTTTGTTCCTCTTGAACCATTTATTCCATAAAGTAGTTGCTGTAATTTTGTGTCGTCCAAATGTTTTCATGTTGCCACTGCTTTGATGAAAAGGCTTTATTATGGTGAATGTCTGTGTGGGCTGTAATGGTCAGTATTATTGTATCTAGCTGATGTATTTTATAGAGTTGGCTTTATGCTAGATCTTTATGGTGGCTAGCTAGGGAGTTTTATAGGGTCAGCTTTATGGCTTTGGCTGGCTGGGTGCAGCTGATATGTTTTATAGACATGTTGATTGTTCCTGAACTATAAACCCTAATCTTTTTTATAATGCTAGATAATCAGAGGAAAAGCGCCTCCATTTATTTTTTGCATAACTGATGAAAAAAAAGCTTTAGTCCAAAATATTCTTGAAACATTTTTTGTAGATCTGAACTCTTTTTACATTTACGATGATACGTTGTGTGTGTGCGAGCACATGTGCATGGGTGTTTGATTCTAGATTCTATGCCTATAAAGTATTTTGACATTTCAACCTTAAGCAACATAAATAACAACATGAAAATATTTGTATTTACTTTTCAATCCCTGCTAGGCTACTTTCCTGCAAAGAAGAACTTGAAGATGTTATGCTTAGATCAAGTTCTTGAAGAACTATTTGCTGTAGCAGAATGTATGCAAGCCTAATAAATTTGTACGCAAGCTTAAGTAATTTATAATGAGATACTGGGTGCCAAATATCTGGGATGCTCCTGAATCTTTATTCCGAGAGGAATCTCAAAATAAAATCGTGGGCAAATCTTTTCATCGGGGTGACCAGATTATAAAATATTATGGCTTAATTTGTGGTTAAAAATAAAAATAATAATAATAAAGTAGATTTCTGTTCAGGGAAATCAGTATAAGAGTATACTTTTTAAAAGGCTGAGGAGCTTGTCTTTTATGTGGATGTAACTTTAAAATGTACCACTACCTAAACATTATTGGAAACCAAGTTCTTAATGGCAATGGCTCCTTTTAGCAAGTTAATGCTTCCTACCAAACATTGTTTGAGAATCGTTTGAGAAACATGACAATGAGTTAAATTGTATGATATAGATAAGGAATATTAATACACTAACAATGTTCAAGCATTGTATCCTGGCCAGGCTGAACAAATCCAGGCTTTAGTCAAGAAAAAAGACAGCTGGTGAATCGAAGTTCTCCGTCTGTTGTACTTTTGGCGAAGGGTTCTAACACTCTTGCTTAAAGTCTTGATTTGTTCCATCTGAATATGAAAATTCTGGATTTGTTTATCTTGAGAAGAAACATGAGAGCTAGCATAAATACAGTTGTTTGCTAAGTGATGTACATGTACCTTTTGTTTTTATTAAGGTGTGGTGTGTTTAATTTGAGTCACAGCTGAAAAGTATTACATTTACTCTGGTTTCCTGGAGTGCTGATCAGACATTATTTGATATGTTATTTCTGCTGTAAAGTGGTCTGATGTCTGAGGTTTGATTACCATTTATGTGATGATAATCAAGTGAGACATGACTATAATGTAATTCTTAAATGCTGATGATGTTAAGCTTTCTTGAGCCCATATTCAATAGGGTTCCTCTCTGGACCCCAACATTTATATATATATATATATATATATATATATATATATATATATATATATATATATATATATATATATATATATATATATATATATAAAATCAGTCAAACTAGTGACAAAGCAAAATACAAATACATTATACAATATACGCTTTTCATCAGTTCTGATGCAATACTCCAATGCAATTTGGTAATCCATGTGACTACCTAGTCTATGCTATGAGCTGCATGACAAGAACACTGTCATCTTTAACTTGCCTAACATTGTACAAAAATAGCAGGAGTTCTGGTGTCCAGTAAAACAACAACACTGTAAATGCTGTAAAATCTGCATGGATACTTCTCAAAATCATTAATATGTCCAGTTTTTTTTAGAACTGTTTCTGTTAATCTATACTACGTTAATTCGCATGTTTCTAAATATTTTGATGTTGTTGTTTTTTCTGCAATACCTCCTGCATGTTATTTGTGATGCATGACCTTTTGCATTCGCTTTAAGGTAAGTACATATTACCTGTTCGTATTGGGGTGTGACTGAGCTTTGTGACCTTTGACCCTTGTGTCCCAGGTATTCCTTCCAGGATGAGGAGGACATGTTTATGGTAGTAGACCTGTTACTGGGAGGAGATTTGAGGTATCACTTGCAGCAAAATGTCCAGTTCACAGAGGACGCGGTTAAGCTCTATCTGTGTGAGATGACCCTGGCACTGGACTACCTGCAAAGCCAGCACATCATACACAGGTGTGTTAATAAACCACTAGGGGTATATTTGACGTGAGATTTCCGCTGTGCCCTTATCTTTTTTGACTGATACTGAAATTGTGCTGGTCTAAAAAATCAACTAATCTATCTATCTATCTATCTATCTATCTATCTATCTATCTATCTATCTATCTATCTATCTATCTATCTATCTATCTATCTATCTATCTATCTATCTATCTAGTATCAAATATACATATACATATATTTATTAGATTTTTATAGTGTACATTATTATTATATATATTATATATATTATATATTATTATTATTATTATTATTATTATAATAATTGTTATATTGTGTATATATGTGTGTGTGTGTGTGTGTGTGTGTGTATGTATATATATATATAATGAATTTGCGTAAATTTAACACACTAATTTTGACATACACACATTATATATATATATATATATATATATATATATATATATATATATATATATATATATATATATATATATATATATATATATATATATATAATATATAATATATATATACAGTGGGTACGGAAAGTATTCAGACCCCCTTAAATTTTTCACTCTTTGTTATATTGCAGCCATTTGCTAAAATCATTTAAGTTCATTTCTTTTCTTCATGAATGTACACATAGCACCCCATATTGACAGAAAAACACAGAATTGTTGACATTGTTGCAGATTTATTAAAAAAGAAAAACTGAAATATCACATGGTCCTAAGTATTCAGACCCTTTGCTCAGTATTTAGTAGAAGCCCCCTTTTGATCTAATACAGCCAGGAGTCTTTTTGGGAAAGATGCAACAAGTTTTTCACACCTGGATTCAGGGATCCTCTGCCATTCCTCCTTGCAGATCCTCTCCAGTTCTGTCAGGTTGGACGGTAAACGTTGGTGGACAGCTATTTTTAGGTCTCTCCAGAGATGCTCAATTGGGTTTAAGTCATTGCTCTGGCTGGGCCATTCAAGAACAGTCACAGAGTTGTTGTGAAGCCACTTCATCGTTATTTTAGCTGTGTGCTTAGGGTCATTGTCTTGTTGGAAGGTAAACCTTCAGCCCAGTCTGAGGTCCAAAGCACTCTGGAGAAGGTTTTCGTCCAGGATATCCCTGTGCTTGGCCACATTCATCTTTCCCTTGATTGCAACCAGTCGCCCTGTCCCTGCAGCTAAAAAACACCCCCACAGCATGATGCTGCCACCACCATGCTTCATTGTTGAGACTGTACTGGACAGGTGATGAGCAGTGCCTGGTTTTCTCCACACATACCGCTTAGAATTAAGGCCAAAAAGTTCTATCTTGGTCTCATCAGACCAGAGAATCTTATTTCTCACCATCTTGGAGAACTCCATGCGTGTTTTCATGTGTCCTGCACTGAGGAGAGGCTTCCGTCGGGCCACTCTGCTATAAAGTCCCACTGGTGAAGGGCTGCAGTGATGGTTGACTTTCTACAACTTTCTCCCATCTCCCGACTGCATCTCTGGAGCTCAGCCACAGTGATCTTTGGGTTCTTCTTTACCTCTCTCACCAAGGCTCTTCTCCCCCAAAAGCTCAGTTTGGCCGGACGGCCAGCTCTAGGAATGGTTCTGGTCGTCCCAAACGTCTTCCATTTGAGGATTATGGAGGCCACTGTGCTCTTAGGAACCTTAAGTGCAGCAAAAATTTTTTTGAAACCTTGGCCAGATCTGTGCCTTGCCACAATTCTGTCTCTGAGCTCTTCAGGCAGTTCCTTTGACCTTAATGATTCTCATTTGCTCTGACATGCATTGTGATCTGGAAGGTCTTATATAAACAGGTGTGTGGCTTTCCTAATCAAGTCCAATCAGTATAATCAAAAATTTCTGGATTTAAATGAAGGTGTAGAACCATCTCAAGGATGATCAGAAGAAATGGAGAGCACCTGAGTTAAATATATGAGTGTCACAGCAAAGGGTCTGAATACTTAGGACCATGTGATATTTCAGTTTTTCTTTTTTAATAAATCTGCAAAAAGGTCAACAATTCTGTGTTTTTCTGTCAGTATGGGGTGCTGTGTGTACATTCATGAGGAAGAAGAATGAACTTAAATGATTTTAGCAAATGGCTGCAATATAACAAAAAGTGAAAAATTTAAGGGGGTCTGAATACTTTCCGTACCCACTGTATATATATATATATATATATATATATATATATATATATATATATATATATATATGTATGTATATATATATATATATATATGTATGTATGTATGTATGTGTATGTATGTGTGTGTGTGTGTGTGTGTGTGTGTTATGTAAAAATTATTGATGCTATGTTAAAAAGTTAATAAGACGTTAACGCAAACTAATTTTAAAGGCACTTATTTTATTAACACACGATAAATTTACAAATAAATATAAAAAAGGTAAAAAACCTCAAATGCAACACAAATTTATTCACAACGTCTTTCCTTACTCAGATATAAAAAATATGAACTCCACCGAAAAAAAATTGTTTAATCACTAGACATTGGTGCCAAGTTTTAAATCAAGCACCGAAATCCGCCATGATGCACACAACAATTAAAACCGTCCGTGTGGACACATAGCAAAAGTTGTGTTTGGTGTCCTGATGATTTACGTCATTTAAAACACTGTAACTATTTTAAAACATTTAGACAAATATTTTGTCTTCATGCTCTATGTTGAGTTTGGTTTCACTAAAAATAAACATACATTTGCATAAAGCATCCATATTTGTTCACGTCCATGTTGATTAGAGAGTTAAAAACTTGAAATGTACTAATTTAAGCTACATTTAGCACAGATTAAAATGTGTGATTAAGTGGCCATTAATCACGACTTAAACTGCAATGACAAGACAACCAACCTCTGCAGATTTTTACTGACTAAGAAGAGAACTTAATCCCTGTAAATTACAATTTGCCATTGGGATCATTTTAATGCCCTACATTTGGATTTGACCAGCTTTAAAATTTTTCTTTATTTTGTAGTGATACAACCGTGTATTGTAATGTAAATTGAAGAAAGTAGTTTAAGTAAGAAACTTAAACTGGGGTGGAGGTTCAACTTTGAACAAAAAAAGGAGCAAAAAGCTATACTGAAGTGGTTAAAAACCATTAACCCAAAATGTAGAGTCAAAACGCAATCATCATTCCAAAGAACTGCGGCAATACATGAAAAAATATGGCTCACCAATGGTCTTTATTTAAGTTGGCAGAGGTAAAGCAGTTTTGCTTAGAATACTTTGGCAAGGCATGTTAGACAAATTTAGGCTGTTGTTATTGGTTGTGACTTTAGGGTGGTTTTTAACTGCTGCTGATCCCTCAAGCATTGTCTGCAATTCGGTATGCATGCTCACATTTCACTCAGTCATATCAGCATTGGCATGATATTATTTTGCATAATGAAACCAGTCACATTGACTTGGCCTCCCTGAGCATCTCATTTATACTGAAAAAAACAAAAACTGATGGCTGCTGCATGAAAATGTGATTTGTCGGAATATATTTTGGTGAACTTTGCCATACCATGGCCAGTGTTTTGCATTAATAATTCATAAAACAGAAACATACTACGCAATAGCCTGAGTTGGACAAGCTTGGGACATTCTTTTTCCACATACACACACAGGCTCTGTGACAGCCTCTGGTTTTGACGTCTGTACTCTCTCTGACAAAAAGGGATTTCAAGACCTGTGATGAATTTAAATATTGTCTTGGAGAATAGCTTGGCAGTTCTGACAATGCATACCCGACTTCCAGCTACCGCATGAGACTATTAGAGAATATACATCTATTATTCTGCCACCAACCTGACAGTCTCATTGATTAGTTCTAATCCCTGTCTGTCACTCAGGCAATGCTGCTTCTTCTATAGACTTTGACTCAGGGGTGACCCTGTCTACACACATCTACAGATAAATGCAGTGGGTTTAGATTCACCATGAGCTTCAACAACCTATCAACCATCAGCTACATTATGCAAGGCTGTGTCTTTTTCCCCCATTGTAGCTCTGTTACCTTCAGGACCAGAAACATTGCAACCAGTCTATTGCATTTCTCTCAAAGTTAGCACTGCAAAACAGCCCAAAGCTCTTGTCGGTCATTTACTGAAGGCTAGTCTGGATTTATAATTGGTGTCAAACATTATTAGTGCTCTAGTACTGATTCCCTTTTATTACTCTTCATTTTGAAAGATGTGGATGGTGTGCAAGATTGTAATTACAGTCATCCATCTGTTCTATTGTGGGGTGAAGTGCAAGCCAGGACAGTGAATTAACTAAAGCTTTAGCTATTCCAGAAACAAAGTTAGAGCCAAGGCTAAGAGTCTGTTATACTATGAATTAATTTATTCTTCTTTAGTTATGTGTTATGCCACTGGTCTGCCCTATTTAACTATTTATATATGAACAAATAAGTGTGTATATTTCTACATTATGTGTAGCCTTGAGGTAAAACATGTGACTATACTTTAAGTCACTGTACTTGTTGTGCATATGGCAATAAAGAGCTTTGCCACTTCACAGCTCCAGAGTTTGATCCCAAGTTTAGGTCCCATGTGTGTTCCTTCAGGCCCCCTATTTTCTGACCAATGTCCAAAACATGCCCATAGGTAGATCTATTATGATAAATATGTGTAAATGAATGTGTGTATATGTATATATGGTGCTTTCAAATGGACTGGTCCAAGGTAAAGGTCTATGGTGTGACCCATTGTTTCCAAAGTAGGCTTGAGATCTATTGTGAGTCTGACATAAAAAGAGCTTACTGAAGATGATTGAATGAATTTACTTTTAACGTACTTGGTCATTAATCCTGATTCTGATTCTCATACCCCATGTGTGTATGGAAAAAAAGGAATGTGCACTGCTTAACACAGTAAAGTATGTTGGTGTCGCAGACATAGATTCAATTTAAAGTTTTGGAAAATAAATTACCTCACATTTTAACAGTACATAATGTGTGTTTAGATTTGCTACCAGTAAATCTGAAGAAAGAATTACAAAGAATTACTTAACCCAGATATTTAACTATTTGGTTTTAACTATTATGTGAGGAATCATACGATTGATTATTCTAGAAGTATATAATGGTACTGTATTTATTATTATGTGACGTATCATAATATTAATATTTTATTATCTTTTACTTAACCCTATTGTATAAGACAGAGCTGTCAAAGCTGATTTTCTTAAGTATGTCTTGCCAGCAGGGATTCAGCCTTACTGGGCATACTAGGTTATCCTGCTGATATCATCATGACCTTTCAGAAACAGCCACAAAGACAATTTGCTGTGCATATTATATGGCAGCAGAAACTTCACAGCTTGGGCCAATATTTAACCATCAACATTGCAATCACAGCAACAAAGCATTCTCCTTTTATTTATGTCTTTATAAAGCCACATAACTGAAATTAGTATCAGATCAGTAGAGATGATTATGTTTCTTGCCATCTCTTGAATCTCCCTTCATGAGCTGTTCCTGTGGGACACTCGTGGTGTCCAGCAGGCTGCATTTGGGCTCCGTAGACTCCATACGGTAGTCCCCAGAGTGTGTGCTGTTCTGTTCCACACTCTGGACTCCTGACAGGAAATCAGTTTCACAGTGCAATTATTTTGTTGCACCAACTAGGAGAGATGTGTCTCCTAGCAACAGTACTAGCTGCCATGTCATGTTGCCCAAAGTGGTAAAATTAGTCCATGCTAAATATTCGTGAACAAAATAATAATAATGAAAAAAATATAACATAATATATTTTCATTCTGACCCAGTGTTAAGGGATTATGGGATTTTTGATGCCTTTGCTTTGAAAAATTTTCTCCCTGTCAGATTTCTGATGTGCTGCGAAATCCTTTGACATTTAGCAATGTAACGAAAAATATTTTGGCAGAAGAAGGAAATGTGGTGGATATAGTGAGACCTGAAGACATTGTAAAATCCCCCGGTAAAGACTTATATTGTTTATTTAAACTTGATATAAAAAGTCCACACACCCTTAATAAAATTGCAGGTTTTTAAAATATATAGACAAAATTAACAACATGAATGTCAGACTTGTTACATCTTTAATGATATATTCCAGAACTTTGATTATCCTTCTGAAGCCATGTTTTTGTTGATTTTGATGTGTGCTTTGGGTCATTGTCATGTTGAAATATGAAATTCCTCTTAATTCTCACCTTTTTTTGACAAGGAACAGAAGGGTTTGTACCAAAATATCTTCGTATTGAAACTATAAATTTTCACATATATCTTTACAAATGCCACTAGCACAGCTGAAGAGCAGCAGCTCTTTCTTGAATGATTTATGCCAAACATACCTAAAATTAGAATTATGGCCAAAATGTTACATAACACATTTACCCACAATATTTTCCCATCAATCAGACGGGCTAGCATTATCTACTTTAAGAATAAGAAATGGCTTTCATCTTGCCGCCCTATCCCACAGCCCAGACTTGAGACAGGAGATGGTAGTGACATGCAAGGAGTCACCAGTGTCTGCCAGGAATTCCTATTGTTTTTTCAGTGATGTTGTTGGCCTCCCTGATCAATTTTATCCTTGTAATCTCATCAACTTTGGAGGGTCATCCTGATCTTTGCAATTTCCCTGTGGTACCACATTTTCTTCACTTTGACAGTGTTCCATGGCACATTCAGTGCCTTTGATATTTTTTTATATCCCTCTCCTGATTGGAATCTTTCTACAATTAAGTCTTACGTCTTAAGTCGGTTTCTATGGCAACTGTTTTTGGCTCATGGCTCTTAGTAGAATACAACCTTAAACATTCAAGTAAATATATACTATAGCAACAGCTGACTTTTATATGGTTTTAATCAGAAATATATTTATTAAATAATTAAATATATAAATTTAATTGGTGGTAGGAGCATGACATTTACCTACATGCCTTATTTTGAATGTGACAGTTGAACTCTGAGGACAGTTCGAGCTCTCATTATGAACTGGTGTGCAGACTTATTCAGTCAGGGTGTTGTGGGTTTTTTTATTTAAATGTTCCTAATTGTTGAATTTTTTCCTCTGGATTTTTGTTAGATCACATTACAGATGTAACAAGTCTGACATTTATGTTGTTATTACTGTTTTTATTTTTTTCAAAAACCTACAGTTTCATAAGTGCGTTTTAGATTTTTTATATCCATATCATTATTACTGAATAACAGGAATAAAATAGTAAAATTCTTATATCTAGTTGTATTGTAAATGTAGTCTAAGCATTTCTATCTAGGGAGAAGAAAGGTTTTAACTATATATCACTATAATAAACATATTTATTATATTTTTTACAATAAATGATATTTGATAAATTAAATATTTTTTCCACACAATAAAATCTTTTGCAAGTTTCTGTTTTGTTATGTTATAGATTCTGTAGTTTTTCATGGTTCAATTTTGAATAAAGTATAACGCAGCTACTAAATAAAATGACTGAATGAATGATTAAACATACTAAAAAGAATATAAGCATTTTTGTTTATTAAACTATATTTTCAGACTACCATCTTGTTCCCCCAAAGCATCTTGGTTTTTTTTTTTTTTTTTTTTTTTTTTTCTACAATAATTGTTTGTGTGTGTATGTAAGCTGTCTAATAGGTATAAGGAAGCAGGATAATATTAATCCTGTGTTCATGAATCTAATTATCTTGGCTGACTATCAGCAGGTTGGGACCATTGTCTTAATTAGTTGTGTTGGAAGTGCTGTAGTGTGTCTGTGTATGCATGTGCACGTGTGGGTAGCATGGTGGGGTGTGTTGGCAATGTGTTCCTGAGACCCCACAGTGAGATGTTTGTGTGCTAGAAGCATGCATGTGTGTCCCAGGCAATTAGCAGGCGTAGAGAAATCTATGAAGGCCCCCTCAGAGATAAACATTCGCACCAGGAAAGGGCAACAAGGCACTTTAGTTTTATAACTCAGAACACACACACACAAACGCACACACATACGTGCACACACACAAATATTTACTGCACTCGCAAAAGAAAAGCATATCCAAGTAGAAGCACTTGTTTTATTAGTTTGTCCCTGCAGGGTAGATATATACATAGCAAAAGTCTTATACAGGGATTAGTGTAGGCCTGTATGTTTTGATAAAGCCTAACTGAAATAGCAACCCCTCTAAAATTGCATATTTTTTGCATGGTATATAGTACCTGCCTTTTTTGGTGACACAACAATGAAAAACTAGAGATATTTCTGTCCACAGGTCATTGATCACATTTCTTTTCCTCCATGTAATTGTTATCATTGCACTGATGAAATAACGCTTAATCCTGCAAAAAATGCAAGTGATCAAAAGCTTTTGTATGTAATGTATAATATGTAAGAGTAATGTTTTTCCTGTGTTTTCTTTGCAGGGATATCAAACCAGACAATATTCTTCTGGATGAACAAGGTAAGGAGTGCCTTCATCCGGGAGTTTTGCTAAACCTCTTGGTAGACATATGGAAGTGGTCCAAGGTAACATGTAGGAGATGCAATCCCGCAGGCTGGGAGGCATGGCGACGGTAACACAGTCTGTCTCTTTACTGTAAGCCATGCTAAGGTCCTCCAGCCCATAATACTTCAGAGACAAATTCAAGGACAAGTTGTTCCAATTAAACTAATAACTTGTCTATATTTTTATACACTACAAATACAAATAGTATGAATTTTTCTCTTAGTATTTTGCCTGCCTGTATCAGCAAGTGGTTCACACATTGCCCTAGAGATGCAATTAAAATGAAAATCCATTAAAAAGGATCTGTCTTTATTCAACCAGTGTAATAGAAGGTTTGAATGTCTTGAACAGTTGTTGAGTGGGAGTGCTTTAAACTGGTAATGTGTCGTGCCTTAGGTCATGCCCATCTGACTGACTTCAATATTGCTACAATTATCAAAGACGGAGA
>NC_139577.1:22091976-22151976 GCF_946808225.1 Silurus aristotelis | reverse complement strand
TATTTGACTGTGTTCCCATATTTAAATAGATTTATTTATATGGATTAATTTGGCTCAAATGAGCAGTTATAAATTTTTAGCTGTATCCAGGGACCTGGGGTCTGTGCAGAAAACATCTAACAAATTGTACATTATGTGCAATGCTAAACATTTCCTGATCTTGTTCTTATGGCATACATATGTATACATAAATATGAATAAATATTAACTTGAGAATAAAGAATATTATATGTGTTCACTCATGCACACATACTTTACATTACATACAATTCTGCTTAGTGCGCTAAATAAAGATTTTATGGTGCATATTTTCAAGTGTGCACATAATTTTAAGTTTGTGACCTGTGGACAGTTTTTAGATAGTGGTTAACAGCACATGAATGGACCGAATATTTTTATTTAGCTATATAAATTTGGATTTTCATTTGATAAGCTGTAAAACAAAAACATGTTCATACAATGTTTATATAATTTGCTAGCCGTGGTCATTGACTTGTGGATTTGTGCATGTGCATGAATGCATTTTTTTTTTTTTTTATATGTGGTTTTCATTTCACGTTCTGCACCGTTAGTGATATCCTGTTGATTTACCATTCTTTTCATTTTATTTAAATACCACAGCTGAACTTTCTCCTCACCATGGTTTTTCTTGTTTTGGTATTGCTATGTAACTTTCCAATCCTTGTAGTGCTTATATAAACTTAAATATGACACAGCATGAGGACACAGTCAAGTACAATTCTTAATTTTATTTTATTTGACATAATTCATGTTGAAACCGTCCAGCTTGGGACAGAACTCTGATGTCAGGTAATGTAAATATATGTAGTCAACTGTTCAGTGACTAGCATGTAAGTGTGGTTGCAAGCTTCATCCAACACCACAACAAAACTCTTTAACTGTTTGGCATATGTGAGTAATTAAGAATAACACATTTGGCTGACTGCATGGTAATTGTGAGGATATCGTTGTAATGTTTGGCCCACAGTCTCTAGGCCATATAATTAACATTTACAACATGTTTTTAAACATATAACAACCATGGGTGATAAAAGCTGCAATCTGGCTGAAATTCTATAATATATTTTTAATTAAATTTTCCAGCCGCAATTTGAAGCATACTCAGGGGATTAATTGGTACGTTTGGTCTTAACGGATTTAAGAGTCTTAAATGATTTAATGATTAAAAGAAATTAAACTCTTTGGGCATTTTGACCATTGAATCTAGTTGGGCAGCTGTTATATATTACAGATTTTCTCACATGCATTCACATACAATAATCATGTGACTTTTCTGTACTGTACTGGTTGTAGTTCATACGCTATGTACATTAAGATTTTAACTTGTTAATAACTTGTTAGTTAGTTCAAGGCTTCAGTCCATTTGCTAGTGCAATCTTAACTTCCAGAGTTAAAAACAATACTGGGGAAATATTAAATGAAAGTTATAGATAATGTGTCAAACTCATACTGAAAAAGAATAAGTATCCACCACAAATGCACCCAAGATTTAAAAAGTTCTAATAAAATTTTTAATGCTTAAAATAAGTTATTGTTTGTTTTTCATAAGCTACAATGTAACTGTCCAAAGATAAATCAATGTATGTTTGCAGATTATAGCAAAATATTCTGTAAATTACCAATATTTTCAATTATGCCAACTATGCTAGCTGCTGGAATTGGAGCAGTTATATAGACCAAGTAAGGTTTATCTAATTTGAAAGCATACTAATAACAAATACAAAATGCAAATTATATTGGGGAATGCCTTTTAGGTATGCCAAGAAAATGTATAAATATATATTTTATATGAATATTTTATTTATTTAGAAATTTCCAGTATATTGAGAATTTTTAATAGGTAATGCCAGTAGCGAATATCAAAATCAAGACAGCAGGTTTGGGTATTTTTCTATACTCAGATTAATATGAATTATTTAAAATCATGTTACCTTAGATTACAAATTAGCATGATTCTTGATTTTATTTTATTTTTTTTTTTTTTTTTTGCATCAATGCAGAAAATATAAAACATAAAAAGTTTTCAATGTCAATATCACTCAAGTACTATACACCAAGATAACACTAAAGGCCAGTAACAAAAGACAATTGCTCAATTACTTTTCATACATGTTTACCTTCATGTGGCATGTTCCAGCCACCTCCAAAGTACATTTAAATGCCTTATTCAACTAAGTCAATAGGTATCAATGACCATAATCTGAATATTTCCATCATGGAAAGAAAGACATGAGGCAGTTTTAACTGCTTTTTAAATGCATGGACTACAAGCTATTCAGTGGAACCTCCATACGAACTTGAAATTTTAGTATGAACAGACTAGTGGCAATTCTGCAATAAATTCACCTATTTTTCCTTTTGGAAAATGTATTAGGAGAACTTTGCTCAGCAAATTGAGCAAAGCTGTATTCAGAATAAGTCCAAGAAATGTACCTAGAAATGTACCCTGCGTATAAGGTGATTAGCTCACATTTAATTACAGCATCACAAGCACTGCACAATAAAGGCCATTTGTTCTGGGGATGCCACTACTGTCATTGCTTTTAGTCTCAATTATTTCTCTGTGGAAAGTCCATGCAGACTGTCTGCTATCAAACATTCTCTAAGTTACCTAGAAATTACATTTGTAAAAAAATTTTACGTTTAGCTTATCAGCAAACCTGCTCCCTATATCCACAAACATATTTATATATATATATATATATATATATATATATATATATATATATATATATATATATATATATATATATATATATATATATATATAAATAAAGCCACATGCAATAATGCATTACATTTGTATGAATGGCACCAATATATGCAAAGAGCAAAACTTTCAGAGCCACATGAAAAGACATTCCACCGAACAAACCTTTAATAACAGGTGATTAGATGGGACAACAAACCCACATGTGTCTTATTGCTTTGAGCTCCAAGTGTGTAATGAAAAAGAGGAAAACAGAGGGGGTGGATTATCATGAGCCTCAACTCATCTTTAGCGGAGCTCAAGTTTGCTCATTGTCTGAATGCAGGAACGAACCCCACTCTGTGGCGCCAAGCTGACATTGCAGAATGCTGTCTGGGTCAGTGAGTCACCTGGCACCAGACGTAATGGCAGGCAAGGGTGTGCTATTTACAGTCGCAGCCGGGCACCAGGGGCCACAATGGCGACGCTGAAACACTCCCCTCCTCGTGCGATGACAGCCCAATCTTTACACAACAATGGCATATAATTTGTGAGAGGGCCCCGCTGTGAGAGCAAAGATGGGTAATTAAAGCAAGAGAGGACAGTCTGAGATACAGGCAAACCAGTATTGATGACAGTCATCAGCTGACTGCTGTATAGAGCCTTGTTATACGCTCCATTGTCATGGAACTAAATGAGCTCTCTTACGTTGAGCTTGGTGGCAGTGGAGAGTGAAGAGAGTGTGGGGTGTGTGTGTGTCCGAGGAAAGAGCCAGGAGACTATTGTCCTCTGGTGCTCGCTTTCATGGGAACAGCTTTCTGATCATAGAAAGGGGAAGTTATTACCCGCCTTCGTTCAGCTCACCTATTAATGATACTAGTCAACAAAGCCAGCTCAGTCCTACTGTCTGTCGTAGACTTCATGAGGCCAAGCACTCTGCGCTGGCCTAACTGCTGAATTAGGAAAGTTCATTTGGCTATTAACTCATGAATGGAGTCCTCTCTCTGCTTGGCCTATAAATGTGAAGGTCTTTATGCTCTGCAGGAAGGTTTAGACTTTATACTTTGGGGAATATGATTGGCTCTATTGTTGGTCAAGATAATCTGCCTTGTCACTTAACAGCTTGGTTTGCGGTCAAAGAGATTGCACAAACCCCCCTCAGAGTAATGGCCATTAATAACACCAATAGAGAACGCCTATTTGTGCACTTGATGGCCATTAAGCTGCTTAAGAACTGAATATGATAGGACTTAAAGTAGAAAAGGAAGTGACTAAGTCTGTTCCTGTTGTTAATGTGATGAGTGACTTAGAAACAAAAAAAAACAACTTCCACAGCAACCTTATAATGAGCCTATTTTCTGTATTCACATATGATTTTCAGGCCTGAACATTAAACTCAATGCCAAATATTTTCTTCACTTGGTCACACATTTTAGAGTTTCGACCTCAGATTTCTGTATAGCAGCATAAATTACTCCCAGCTTCATATAAGGGCTCCATCAGGACACATTGATAAAAAACTAATTGGATCGGTCATTTCTTTGTTCTAATCTGGATTCCAGGCTCTGAGATATTAGTGGTTATTCACACTTTACTAATGTCTTTTTTAAGTGTTGCCCAATACAGCTGCAATGGGGTTTGATTTTTATTTTCACCCACTGCAGATGTGGCTAATACGCAAGATGTGTGTGTGTGTGTGTGTGTGTGTGTGTGTGTGTGTGTGTGTGTGTGTGTGTGTGTGTGTGTGTGTGTGTGTGTGTGTGTGTGTGTGAGAATCTGAGTCGCTGGAACCACTTGGCACAGCCTTCAGCAGACTGTGGCTTCCTTGACAGACAGCACACTTCCAACTCCACTCCAGCACGCATATTCACTCTGAGGCAGCCAGTCTGCTGACAGACACTTGATTTACGACTGCTTTGCTAAGTTTTACTGCAAATGTTAATGTGACAGAAACTATTGACTTGGGGAAGTAATTCTTCTGTGGGTCATAAAGTGTAGTGTAAAAGTGGTGGCGCTTTCATGAGAAGTGCACTTGATGATATGTTTATAACATTATCATAAAACTCTCTTCACTAGTCCTTTTTTGAGTGTGACTCAGCCAAATAAGACCTCCACACCTTTTTTCAATTACCCGGAAACACTAGTTACTTGTCAATACATATTTGGGCTATAGCAACTGATGACAATGATATACAAATGCTTATACAATCTCTTTCTACAGTATAGCTGTGTTTGGCGATAACTCCTGAATTGTTGGTCAACAGACTGGGCAACACAAACTCTCTCTCTCTGACAAGGCACATGTGACTATACAAGATAATAATACACTTTAAGGATAATATTGGAAAAAAAAAATGTAAATAAAAATAAAAGCAGCAATATATATATACTGTATATACTGTATATATACTGTTCAAACTCTATTACTTTAACAAGGTTCTATTAACATGCCTTATTATACAGTCTCTCTCTCTCTCTCTCTCTCTTTCACACACACACACACACACACACACACACACACACACACACACACACACACACATACACACACCTATGCTTTCTTATGCACAAACACATGCATTAACATCTGGAAACACTTAAATCGACTTTAATAGCTATTTACTGTGATCTGTACTTTTTATTTAAACACATTTTCCACTCTGCTAATGCTAATGTTTCATAAAACCCCCATTTCTAAATGTGATTATTTTTGTGCCAGCAGTTAGAACATTAAGTGTTGCACATGCATGTATAGTGATGCACTTAAGGCTTGGAAACAGTCAAACAACAATTATTCATAATGTGAGTCTATCAGACCTTCATAACAGCCCTGGGCAAACCTTAATGATCAACGCAACTATCCCAGTGAGACAATATGCATGAATCATGCAGTTTTAATAAACAGTCATGAGAGCTGGCTAGGCTGCAGTTCTGAGGTCAGCTACAGTTCTGTCATCTCCATCTGAAGCTGAAGCGCTGTGCACTGAAAGCCCCTCTGCTCCGAAACCTGACACTACACCGACACAACAGGACATGTGTTCGCTCTTACTCTAATGTGAAAATGGACACTCAAACATTCAACTGTGACCTGTTTTATGGTTTTACACACTCACAGAGCCCTATAACCTCTAATAGGACATACAGAGCTCTGTTACAGAGGCAGAGCACTCTTCAAGCAGGGACAGAGAAAAAAGAGAGAACAGTTTTAAAGTAATCAACAACAACACCACCAATGATAATAATAATAATAATAATAATAATAATAATAATAATAATAATAATAATTATTATTATTATTATTATTATTATTATTATTATTATTATTATTATTATTATTATTATAAAACTATGAATACTGGGGTCTGTAAACAATGCTGGATTGTACTAATGGTCACATGAACAGATCCTCCTTGGAAGTTTGATGGAACAAGCCAGATAGTATATTTAGTTGTGTATAAATGTTGTAATACCTGTACAGGTACTGTAGTGATCTAATTGAACACATTCTTTTAAAAATAAGTGTTTATTTATTTTAAATGTTAAAATATTTAGGTAGTGGCCACGAAATGTATAACAAGTTAAATGAATTATAAATGAACAAATCTGTTATGTTATGCATATATTGAACTCAGGGTTACAATAGGCAGATCAAGCTAATATAAAATGATTTATATGAAATGTTTGCACAGTCCTTTTCAGGCAAGTCACGTCAGGTTTGCTAACACTTTAAAAACATGAATAATGTGTGAACAACAACAACAAAAACTTTTAAGAATGAGAATTTCTTCAAACCTGAGCAACCAGATTATTATCTAATCTCACTGCTTGTCCATACAACTTACACCAACTCCATGCCAAAGCACTTAGCTTTTTTAGCAAACTGCATCTCATAAGGGAAAAGCCTTTGTCTGTTATGGATTTTCTGCTTTGTGTTTTGGCAGCAGAGCAACAGCTGGCAGGCTGGACGCCCCTCTTTCGGTTGTCAGAGTGAGATGAACACACTTCTTTTTAAGATAATTACTCCATTCAGGGGTTTGACAAGTACATAATTGATATGAAATGAGTGACTCATTGTTAATTGGTGTTGGTTGACTTTATGCCAAGTATGAAGAAAAAGAAAAAAGTTAGTGATATATATTGTTTTCTTTCTTATATAACTGAACATATTATAATGGCTCCTAATATTCTAGAAAGTAGTAATTCAATAAACATGCACTCAAAAGCTAATAAGAAATTTTGTTTTGTACTTTGTCACATAGGAAACTAAATCTTATGAGAAGATTTTGCACAATAAATTTTCTTAAAATATTTCCTCAAAAAATAAGAAGGGAAATCGTACATTGCTGTAGTGGAATGTGAATTGTTCTCTGTGGCTGTAATCCATCAATGATAAACACAAGTTATGTCCTTTTGGCGAACAAAAATATGCAACATTTGAGGGCACCATTTTTCATAGTGCTGACAGATGATGAACAGATATTTTCCAGAATTCATCTCACTTTTTCAACAAGGGTTTAAACTGCTACAGCTCATTCCTGAATTTTATTGCACTTCTTTGGGCCAGAAAACTAAATTCAGCATGTGCTTTGCAAAATCCATCTAAGTTCAGTCAATATTTGTACTCATGCCATGTGCTCTGAGAGTAATTAATTGCTGATTGTTACTAAATAAATAATTGAGATCCATGTCATTTTAAGGGTCATGCTATACATTTCATTATTATGACATCCATCACAGTAAATCATGGCTTAGCCTTTGAATTTTTTGACCTAGAGCCATAATGGAATTCACAGTTTGCACGTCATAATAGGAAGAGAGTATAATACCACTAAGATCAGTGCAATAAGTCAAAGTGAACGCCCACTTTGTTTTATTTTTTTCTTCGTGCGTCTGAGCTTTTGGTTCTTTCAGTTGGGGCCAGAGGCAGCGTGGGGTAGGACACATGGCCAGCGCTTAGTCAGGTGAAAGTGTCTCCCCCGCACTGGCGTCTGAAAGACCCGTCTCCAGGTCCCACTGTGTTCCTGCTTGCCAGCTGGAGCCCCCTGACCCCTCTAGTCCAGTCAGTGAGCACAACAATGCCAGCATGGGGCATCTCTTTAGGGTCACTGAACTCAATGTGAGAGTATGGCTGTACTCGTAATGCACTTCTCTAATAATGTATAGATTTTAATGCAGCACAGCATATATTTTGCTTTTTGAGGGTCACTGAACTCATTGTGTAAATACAAATGTATACACTTACCAGGAAAAGGATACATTTTACAAAATTGTATCTAAACTTGACTCAGGAAAGATGTTAACCGCTGCTCATTATTGCAATGTTATGCTCAGGGTTGATGTAATGTATTATAGATAAAAAAAAAAATTATGTTCTGACATAACTAGAAGTTGTTATAAAAAGTTGTCCTAATTATCTGTTTCAATATTTTTAAAAGAGAAACTTACATAAAAACAAGAAAAACATCTCTTGTTGCTTGATAAAGTATTCTGAGGGGGCACAGAATGTGACAAATGAACAAAGCCACACTTTGCAACTGTTTTTAGACTCTTATTCAATATTATAGTGGTCTATTGTATGCAATTTGAATTACACAAATGATGTGTAATATACTCAATTTACCGAGTTCCCACTTTACAAACAAGTAAACAATACAGGTTATCCTGTTATAACAGCAGGATGGATAAGGCATTATTTTTTAGCTATACTAAATAGAATTATTATGTTATCTAGCATAATGGCTTAATGAACAAGCTTCGTACATTAAAAGTAAAGGTCACTTTTTTTTGCAGTCAGATACAAAGAATGAAACTGACACTGGTATGCACGCAAACATGGAGCATTGAACTAATATGGTACTAGACCTCTACCACAGCCACTTTGATGTGTGTGTTTATATCAGGTTGTTAGTTGGTAGTCGTTAGATTTATTTTTGTGCTTTTTTGGTTTTGTGTGTCTTGAACCCTGCCTACCCCTCTAGTGCATATGTTTCAGATTCTGCCTGGGTGACTATTATTAAAGAAAGACATCAAACATTTTTTATTGTAATTCAAAAGCATAATACCTAGCATATACTTATAGGCAGGTTTTATTATACATCATTTTGTTATAAATCTATGTAAACAGAAAAAAAGTCTTCCAAAAACAAAGAGGCAAAATCAGCTGGATACAACAGGCAAAATGCAGTGCAGATAATTTAGCTCTGTGGAGCAGACCTGCAGAAGCAGACAGCGGTAAATCTCCTCTACATGAAGACCCCTTTTTCCTGTACTGATATCACCCTCTCAGGTACTAAATCTTTACAGCTATGTAAGGGCCATTAGAACCAAACCCCGGTATTGCTGACTAATTGATAAGGTTACGATTTGAAACATTCTCCAACGCTCTAATTGAAACCATTAGGAAGGAAGACTGGAGATGTCTGGGGAACGAGCACGGGGAATCGAAGGGGGTCTTTGATCTTAGAGCTTGTCTGCCATCCTGTTTTCCTTCAAGGTTTCCTGGTTTGTTTCAGAAGACAGAGTCAGACTCTTGGGGACAGGATGTTAATGGATCGCTTAAAAGAGGCCTATTCTTTACGAGAAGGCTAAAGCATTATCAGCTGGGTTAAAGACAGTCAGCATTTGCAGAAGGGAGGGAGGGCAGTGACAGATAACCCCGCTGAGTATTACAGTAGCATTTCTTGCCAAGAAAGTAACTGTACTATGTGGTGACGAAAGATGTGGACAAAACATTTCAAAAGATCTGAATAGGACTGTAATCAATTTGTTAGAAAAATTGCATATACAAAAAGTTAAGTAAAAAAAAAAGTAAAAAGTAAATCAAATTTATTCATCAATGGGTTTAAGAGATTGGGAACTGATTATATAGCTTAAAGTTTATCTACATAACAATATAAATTAGAATGTATGATATAAAATTATGCTATCTATGGATATGTATATTTTTTTTATATAAATGTAAGATGATGGGCTGTTACATTAAAATAGGTCTACCTATAACATTGATATTTACAGTTATTGCCTTGATAGATAATGAGCAGGGTATTTTATTATTATAAGATTTGGTCCTTATTTTAAAAGTTTTAATAGTTTATTTGGTAGCAAGTCTAAATTAGACCTGTTTATTTCATGGCCTTAAGAGAGATGAATAAAATATGAGTTGGCCAACTGCAACTATTATACACTGTTGTTTTTTTCACACTGTGTATCTCCAGGTTCATACAGATAATAGGCAAGACAAAATAAGAAATCATAAATCTTATTTTTATGGACCCTCTTAAGCTTATTTCAAAAGAAATGAAAACTAAGAGACTGGGTGAATTCGGCCCTGCTACTTTGTTGTCTTAGCAATATAAAACAAATCCAATAAGACGCAGCAATTTTTTTTACCCTCACCACTGATCACTGAGATACTGGCACGTCAAACATACGGTAAACCTCTTGACAGATTGTAATCTAAAGAGTAACTCCTGTATGATCAGAGACTTTGGTTTTGATTATGTCTAATCAAAATGTCTTAGATCTTCATTACTAAATGTGATGCCTGCTTTGATCTAGAGCACTAGCAATGAACATTTCTACAAAACTGTGCAGTCTGATTAGACTCATGACTGGTTTGGATAGAACCTTCAGAGCAGTGACTTCACTAACAGCCATGCATTCACAAGACTGCTTTGGGTGCTCGACAAAATATGAATCACCAAACTCTTGAGACCATGGAGAACAGTTGGCTTTGATAATGCTATTTCAAATCACATTTGGCTTTGAACAGAAACATTTACTTTAGAATTTTTTTTGTTTGCGTGTCAAAGTCCCATCCATTCCAGTGGCTCTGAATTATAGTGGAGATCATGCTGTTCCAGCATGAAATGGTGCCTGCTACAGAAAGATCAGATTTCATGAATTTTGCTCTTTCATCCTTATGAAATAAATATGTGCACCCTCTCCCAAACTTATGAACAGGGGCTCATTCCTCTCATTTAAGTTTACAAAAAAAAAATATTATTTGCTGTCTTGTTCTGAAAATTCGAAAAAAAAAAAAAAAAAAAGTAAAAAATTCTTTACAACAAATGGTTAAACAATATTGCCTAACAACTGTACTAAAGATTCATGTGTATGATCATATTTGAAAAGCAATAAGTTAAACATGTACTATTAAAATGATTATTTATCAGCCTGTCCAATATGTTCAAATCAGATATGCTTCTCTCCAGTTCCTCTATTTTTATAGTTTGATTTCCTGATTCCATATATAATATATTTCAATGTTATCAGAGAGTGGAACTCATGACTTTTGCCTTATTATTTGGATAAAGAAATATGCTTCAGGGTAAATGAGCCTAACTTGCACATGATGGCATGGCGGCAGAGCTGCATGCTCCCTGAGGACTTCACACTTTAATTGGCCCGGTGCCACAGTCCCTGAGTGGCTGGAGATCAATGGACTGCATGGGTAGTGCAATGGCAGTGACCCGTAGAGCTGGAATCTCCCTGAGCGTCTGTCTCTCCTGCTCTAGCTCACACCCCTACCAGGGTTTGCATGGGGGCTTCTGAGAGACCACTCGGACCAGTCAGACAGGCGCTAGTGGAGCCAGAGTCAATAAGCAAAACTGAGCTGCGATCCGATTCGCTATCAAAATTTTTACATCCTGTGTTATATACATCTCATTTGTTCTGGCAGGGTGGCTCCTTTATACCCATTGGCATTTGTGTTTAGTGTATGCCATGTTTGGGCACATTGGAGAATGTGTAATATGATATTATAGCATATTGAGTTTTTGAATCATCAGAATACTTTATAATGGAATTATATAACTTTCTAGATATCTGTATCTGCATAATGCTGAGTCAAAGGTGCCCACGCTGTCTGTTTATAAACTCCAGGCTTTAATGTGGGTATGTATGGAGGTGTAGTGCAGAGGTGTGGGATGATATTACAGCCTGAGCGAGTGAGTGTGTTTGCTCTCTGCTTATTATGGAGAGGAGCCAGTCTTCTCAGAGGCCATGGGGGAAAGATGGCAGCACTGATAGCGGCCACATGGGTTCCATCAGGGTAATTGAAGCAGTCTGCCCTGCACCAAAATGGAGCCCTGAAGGACGCGACAAAACCAATTGATTTAAAGGCAATAGACCCAGTGCTCAAAAGATGACATTTTTATTAACATCTCTTAATTCAAAGCAGGCTTGTTTACAGCCACATAGGTGTCCTCTAAATGTTTTTTTTACTTTTAAATGATTAGAAAAGTTTGGGCATACCACAAGGTCACACTAACAGAACTTTTTTAGGAGGGATATAATGATCCTTCAATAGACCACATTCTTGGTATCTTTACTAAAAATCATCAAAAGAAGCAAAAAACAAACATATGTTTTACTTTCAGATGTAGTCATAAGCAAAAAAAACATTATGAACGATGTCAATGCCTAAAATCACTTTACAGAAATCAATAACGGTAAGTCTATAAAGACCATCTAAATTTGACCTACGTAAATGAAAACTCTTCTGTCTTTCTCTTGCTCCTCAGTCATCTTTAAAGCCTTAAAAAGTAAATGATAACTTGGCCTGTGTTGCACAATATATGGTGCAGAGTGACATAACAATAAAGGCTTTATAAACACAACCCATTTTAATGAGGATTACTGCAAAACCTTTTCTATAGCAAGTTGTTAAATGTCTAACCATAACCCTAAGCCATCCTGTATATTGTTCAAAGCCATCATCCTCTGGATCGCCTGGGTCCAGAACTCAGAAACTGTAATTACACGTCTGCAAAAACCACATACAATACCAGAGTAATGAGGCAGCTTATCACTCAAGACTCTCAATACAAACATTGTGTTTGTTTTGCCCCTCTAAGTATCTTATGTTTTATGTAAATGAAAACAGTAGGCTCATTTATTACAACAAATAAAAAGCAAACAATGAAATGCAGAATGTCTGATATGTTTTCTTTAGTTTATATGGTGTAGATGAAAACCACAATGTTTGATAACTGAAATCTGAATGCATCCTTCATGAAAAAAAATGAAAGCGCTTGCATGATTTTGCAGATGTTTCACAGACATATTTTGGGGTAAATCTTTAAGTGCCTCATTCTGCAAATTATTTAAAGTGGAATATACTTAAGATCGCTCTCACACACACACACACACACACACACACACACACACACACACACACACACACACACACACACACACACACAAACACACACACACATGCCTTTTTTATGAAGAAGATATTGTAAATTTCCATTTTGAATAATCTAATTGAGGTACAGAGAAGAGGTCACAATAGAGCAGGGAAATGGGACCTATAGATTACCCTCTCTTGCATCTAATTCCTCTACTGCTGTACCACTAGACCATTAAAGTCTTTCAGTCTATAATAAGACATGACACACAAATGAAAACATACAACCAAGGTCAAATGTGGTCCTCGTTAGGGTAACGAACACCCCATGAGGACACTAGTCTACACTGTTCTCACATGGCCCTTCACGTGAAACTAAAGCAAAATAATAACCACATCTGTACTGAAATAAGCATGTGACCTCAAATGCTATCTTTATTGAAATATATCTAACACTGACTGTTGCTGTTCACATAGACAATTCAATTTCCCAACAATCTCTATAAGCACTGTTCATTTACTAAATCATTTAGCCTGTGTTAAAATGGTTACCACATGCAATTTCAGCAACAGGATCAATGTTTAGATAATAGATATGATTCCTTGCCCAGTCATACAGACATTCAAGAAACATTCAAACACTTAAACCATTATGGTTTTATGTTGACATGTTGGCACAGTTAATTGCAACATGACTGATTCGAGGTCTGCCAAAAGATGGTGCATTCCACACAGCCATTCCAAAAAAAAAAAAAAAAAAAGGTTTTACTCCAAAATTTTAAAATAAAACAAGCTACTAAAAGTCATCAGAAAACTTTTTTTTTTTTTTTTTTAATCCTTTTTATATAAATATTGCAAACCTTAGTGATTCTTGCTAAACTGGATCATAATTACATTATTGGTTTACATAATCTCCCGAAGGAAAGCTCTTTGGCTAAGATTTGCTTTAATATGTCTTAAAATTGTTACCAGCTGCTTTGGCAACAGGAAATGCTTCTCTCTCTTAAAAACCTCAACACAAAAAAAATATAAAATACAAGTAGCATGCAATATTTAGAACCCTTTTTTGTTTTAGTGCCTTCCATCCAAAAGAGACATGTAGAGCTGACCTCTCTGTATTTCATTATATGTATTATTGTATAATGTCTTGCACAAAGTCTGTGATATCATCCAATCTCATCAGTCTGTCATCTCCTGAGGCGTACTTTTTCCGATTCTTCTATGAAAGCGTCCCTTGACCTTCTAACCCATTTGGGACTATCATCAGAATGAAGTCAGATCAAACCTATAATAGCCCTATGTACTGATCAAGACAGGACACTGTTTATTTGGTTGTATTTTAATGTCTCAGTGCCAGAATGACTCAGAGCTTGAATATAATTTTACTAAGTCATTTGACTTCATATTACAATCACAAAACATCAGGAAAACATTATACAAAATGTTAGACCTTTACAGAATTCCATAGTTGAATTAGTCAAACTATCAAGAGCTTCTAGTTGCATAGACCTTTACCCATTATTATTAATTAATCTTCCTTAACACAGGTTTTGAACTGTGGGAATGGACCCATGCTTTCTGTTTTCAGAGAGTAAAGAACAGTATGCTAAAATGGTGACATCATGGAGGTTGTGGAATTTAAAGGGACCAGGGGATATCGTCTGTCTGTCTACAGCCTACCTGGTTTCTATCTTGTTCATCAAAGAAGACAAGAGCTACTCTGAGGGTAATGCTGCAGGGGCTTCTAAGATATAACCAGAGCTTAAATACTTTATAGCCACACGAAACATCAACACGAGTGATTGCTTGTTAAATGCTATGCTTTTTTTAGACTACTAAGCCTAGACAAAAAAAATTAATAATTTAATCACAAAATTTGAATTTAGAATGACATTTTGTAGGGAAAGAAAAAAGGAAATGAACAAACTAATAAACAACTACATTTTATTTTATGAATCCCAAAGAAAATGTAATAAAAAAAAGTATTAAATAATTACTAGTTCTCTTTTTTCAGATTTTCAAATTATTTTTTCAGAAGGAGGAAAACCTGTGCTATTCAACATTCCCAATTAAAAAGATATAAATGATGTAATATAATACATATAAATATGTACATATAATACATATAAAATGTAAACAAATATAAGAATAAAGTAGCTTAAAAATACTATTCTATATTGCTCTTCAATGAAGGGAGTAAACAAATGAGGGTGTGATGCTCATGTGATGGACTGGCATATTGTGTGCGTGTGTGTGATTTCACAATAAGTTATGCAAAGCAAAGTAAGTGGTTAATGATGATAAATGAATTAAATTACACAATTCATAGCATTGATTTACTTGATATTAAAAGTAATAATAAAATAAAAAGTGTATATGTAAGATTGGCTACTTTTATTAAAATGGTATTGACCAAGCAAGTCTTTAATTTACCCCCTATACTTCTAAAATGTTTTTCTTTTCACTTAATCAATAATAGGCTTAAGGAGGCAATAACCATGATTATTTAGCACTGACCGTGAGACAAACTAAATAGGCTCATTGACAAAATAATGTGCAAAATTCCAGGATAGCCACCCAATACCCCAGTAATTCACCTTACCAAATTCTAATGTAATTAAGAGCAGAGTAAACAGCCTTGGGCAGACAATAACAAAAAGTTGAATTGATTGAAGAAAAGCCTCCAACATTACTTAAAATTAGACTGGTTGTGATAACATCAACTTACCAGACTTAATTAGTTCAGGCACTCAGTTCTCTATGTGTGGTAAAGTTTTGCCTCAGCATATAGCTCTTCCATAGCTCTTCTTTTACTACCATGGCTCTTTAAAAAAGTTATAACATATTTTAATGTACATGGGTTATTTTATAATGATAACAATGTCTTTAAGCTAAATTTTGATTTACAATTAAAGGAAAACATTTTTTTTCAGAGAATACATATAAAGTGTAAGACAATATCGACTTTCAAAAAACAAAGTGGGCTGAGCTTCCTAATTAAAGTAACCTAATTGCAAAGCCCTTTGGATGTGGTAAATCACTTCTGATCAAGATATATACGGAATGCCTTGGCACAATCCAAAGGAGATTTTCTCAGATACTGCCAATAAGATATGAAACATGAAAGAGGAAGGGCAATAGGCCTACTGGTGTGAATTCAACAAGCAGTGTTTTTTCAATATGGCCTCTGCTCTAAACTCCATTGATGTTGAGGAAGCACTCCAGTGACTTTCGGCCAGTGGCGTCAGGGAGCCCTCCTCCCTTGTCCACTGCGAGCTTGATGTGAGCGTGAAAGCTGTTGCTAATAAAAGTTTCAAAGAAAGGGTAAAAAGGAGGAGAAATTGAGCAGCCAGGGCTGCATTATCCCTGCTCTGTATGGTGGCTGCCCCGGCGGAGGTGTTCTGCCAATGGCAGGGGCTCAGAAAGGTCGCTGGAGATGTCACCAGCATTGCTTGAGGGCAGGGACAAAATCACTCGCTTCTCACTGGCTTCAAAGAGCAGGGCAATTACACTCAAGTAGCCAAATGAATAGATGTAAAAGCTTGCCAGCAGTTTCTTGAGCAAAACAGAAGAGACCTTTGAGAAACAGAGAGGAGGGCAGAGCCACACCTTATGAGTAATGCGTAACAACTCGCATGATAATTACTTGAAGGAAAAAAAGCTGCCTATTCAAAAAAGGAACTTACTGCAATCATTGGTTCTGATCATGGTGAAAAAATATGAATAGCAAAAGAGCCAGAATGGCTGCACTTTATATGAGCAATGCTGTTTAGAGAAGGCGCTCATTGTGAATGCTTCTCTCGGGCAGTGGCACATACGAACTCAGATTCCCATTGAGTGTACTGAAAAGAGCCTTTGATTGGAAATTGCTTTGGCAGGAGAGCTCACCTGCAGAGAGTAGTCTATAGCCTCTTTTGGAGAGCTCAGCAGCTGCCAGAGCTGTAAGTCTGGGCACCTAGTGGGCGAAAGAATGGAGGCTACAGAGTCTTTCAATACAAAGCCACTTAGTAACAGAAGGCATGTGCCAAGCTTGCAAAGCCAGAATAAAAAGTGCCCTTCGGAGTTGACTAAATATCAGGGGCCACTTTTTTCGCTTTCTCCCAGTCCCCGCTCCTCAGCCCCCACTCACACTTCTATCACAAGGACAATGGTAGACCTAAGGAGCCCTAACCGCAGAAATATACCAACAATCGCCAGGGAAAGAGCTGAGGAACTCCGCCGGAGTGTGGAAGCCATCAATTACATAGAGCAAAAGTTAAAAACCCAGCAGGGCCCATGCATTAGAATGCAGAGATATGCAGGCCTGAAGGCAGTAGAAGGCTGAACTGTAGCCAGGCTAACGGAAGCCCACAAAATTAAATGGTGGAGTACAAATCATGTGTGACAAAGTTTTACATCTTGTCTCATTTTTTCTCACTGATTGGAAAGATATGAATTGAGTTATTGTGTAAAGAATGGCAGATAAATTCCAAGTGCATGAAATTTCATTGGTGTTGTGTAAATAAACTTTCTTTACTGTTTCTTAATAAAAAGAGTTATTATTAATCTTCAGATCAATATAATATTCGCTGATGCACTGTAAACAAATCTGAACAGCATTTGTTGTATCTTACTACAACAGCAAAGGCATAACACATTGCCATGTGTTACAGAATACAGATTCCCTTCCTGAAAGCCTTCACAAACAGCAGAGGGCCTAAATAGGATGAAAAGCACTTGACTGTCCGGACACTGAGAGTCTGAATTCCACTGTGCCTTTTTGGCCGTGTCTCTAAAAAGGCGCCGCCTGACACACTGAGAGCAATGCGCAGGGATCACACAAAGCCTCATCAATTCAACCATCTCCCAGCAGCTAATTTATGATGCCCTCAAAGCAATTTTCACAGTCAGAAAAGTGCAATTGTATTTTCCAGCTCATTAAACTCAAGCACAACAAAGCTTTCATCCTCCCGCTGCCCCCCTCCCATTCCAGCCCTCCATCCCACAGTCTGCATTTCAAAAGAAGCATCGTGAAAACACAAGCCTCTCTAAAGTGTAAAATAAACATTTTGCTTTCTCTCTCTTTTTTTTAAACATTTTTTGGTCAATGACTAGAGAGAAATTTGTCAACACATAAGTCCAGGATAAGAGGGCTTCAATTTAAAGCATTCATAAACTCAGATTGCCAAAGTTTCGGTGAGAATTTAAGGCTTGTTTATTCAGAGGGCCTCTTTACTCTCCTCCCTCTTCTTTGTTCTGCGTTTCATGGGAGGACTTGGAAATTGTAATCTCAGGACAATCAGGCTGACTTATTTGTTCAGCTCCTGTCTCACTTGTAATCACAGGAAAACCTTTAAATCACGTGAGTACCTGTCAAACAGCTCGGATGTGCCTTGGTTGCCCAGCCTCACAAACCTTACAGCCAAAAATAAGCTCCTATGGGGCTAATAAAAAGATTTGTTGTCCAATTGGGCTTGCATAATGTGGTGCATGGCCCAGGAGACTTCACTTTAGTGTATTACCCACAATTAGTCAGAAAATGACTTAGTTAATTAGATGATTAGTTGGATCACATGTAAGAACAACCTCCAGGGCAAGGAATAGGTTTGATATATTAGATGTGATTACACCTAGACAGATCTTTTTAATATATGCTTAAAAACAGTTGCAGAAACTATTTAGTCCTCTGACAATTTTTTCTCTGCTTCTGCATTATGCCAATTCAATCATCAAACATATAAACTGAGCAATTAATATTTTCATGTAAGCCACAGAGTATCTGCAGTTACAGTTCTATTCAAGTCAAGTCAAGAAGCTTTTATTGTCATTTCTACCATATATAGCGACAGTTATAAGCAAATAAAATTAATTGCTAAAAATATAAAGCATTCAATGTGTGGATGAAGGGTGAACACAAAAACGCAATAATGGCAATTACATTTTAAGGATGCTCATTTAATCTTATTATAGGACAGTCTTTTGACATTTTTCCACAAAAAAATGCTTTCTAGTTTTAGTTAATCAGTTAATCTTCCAGAGAGATTGCTCACTGAGATTGCAGAAGAAGAAGAATTGCTTTGATCGAAAAAAAAGTCAGCTTGGCTTTAGTGAATTCACCCTTAAAACATTTCTGTGCTCTGCAATTTGGCCTCAGTCAAACTTGGACTCACGTGAAGGGGAATACTGATGCTACGGCAGCAGCTTTTGTGAAAACTAACTCATTGTACGACTGGCCACTGGAGAGAGAGGCTGGGAGGGGAGAGAGCATTTGAATATGTGGTCAGAGTTTTTGGTCTCTCACAAAAAAACCACAAAGATGCCACAATTAGTTCTTGTCCCTACAGAGAAAGCCATGTGACCACTCTCATTGTATCTGGCCTTCACTCAAAAATCCTGGTTCAAGTCTGCAATCAGACCTCAGAAAATGACCTCAATTGTTGGTGTTAACTCTGTGGTATACCTTTAGTGCCATCTGTAAAATATAGTCTGCATTTCTATATTTGAGCACAAAAGCTGACGTGTTGAATATATACCACTGATTAAAAATTAGGGTTCCATATTCCTAATCATGTATGAATATAATGGTTACTTGCTTTTTGACCATGTAAATTGATAGAGCATCTGATACAGATTGCTTAAAATGAGTGGGAAAAAGCTTTGTGGTAGGTAAAATTTCCCAGCAGGGCTGCTCAGCAGTTCATGGGTAGCTTACCCTTATAATTGTTCAAAAACAAGGGCATGACAATTGAGCTAAAGCAGGCAATGTTTTTTTTTTTTTTTTACAAAAGTCAAGGGACTCTAGGACCAGGGCCATGTTGGGCCACGTTAGCCTAAAATGATTAGGTCAGGTCAAGCTCTTGTTAAGTCAAATAAAAGGTCAACATACTTTCTACTTATCCGTGTCACCCGAGGCCTCTACTTTAAGTGCCCCCTCAGGGCTTAGTAAAAAAAAATCCTAAGGAAACCTTATGCTCATGAATGTAAACTCAAAGCTGATTTGTTAAAGCAGTTTCCCTTTCGAAATAGTTAAGTATTTATGATGCCTGACCTCTGCCGGTTTTACTCTCAACAGTGCAATGTGTGTTTTTTTTTTAAAGAAAGCAGACAAAAAGCTGTCAATTTGCTATAAAATAAAACAATATAGCTACAGACACAAACCCAACATTCAATTCAATTCACCATTTGACACATGCACCTGGTAACACTACAGAGGGATGGAGTAATGGCATACACTGTTGTCATATTTTATTTTAACAGGTATAATGGCAATAACTCCTTGCATAATACAGTTCTAAGGATTCTCATAGATAAGCTATGTGACAGGGTTCTAAGATTACTACAACGATATAAATACTTATAATACATTCCTGTTCAGCCAGATTCAGAGCATCTTACATTCTGCTTTCTTCAGAAGACATCATATGTTGCACAGCTACATTTCACTTGGCGCATGCTTTGCAAATTTGTCCTTTTGCATGCTTCTGCATAGGTATATATTCAAAATGATTATGAGGAAAAAAAACATGAGGAAAAATGAGAAATGAGAAATGCAATACACATGCATTTAAATAAATGAAATAGGTTTATATTACAGACATCCTTTCTTGAATGCAAAGTCTTCTTTAGAATGCTTTTCTGATTTTAGATATTTTTTTTTTCCCTTTGCAAAATGTAAAATTAGTGCAAAGATGAACTGGCCCTCATCCACTTTGTGAAAATGGCCATCCCACTTGAGGGTGACCTTGAGGGACAGATCTGCTTTCAAGCTCTGTAATGACTTTTGACATGGTTTACTTGCCTCCACGCTGTGACAGAAATGTTTGCCGGAGACAGAGGAGGAAATATTTGAAACAAGGCACCACTAAAAGAAGCCTTAAGCAAAACAGTGAGATTACACTTCAAGAGCAAGTTTTAAATAAAGGTGCTTATGTGGAGAGGTACGGTATGTGAATTAACACAACAACCCTATTACTGCCACACTTTAGTCTAACATTAAAGTAAAAGTCATATGAACTTTTTTGGTGTAACAGGAAATACCTGAACACGTAGAATTTAAACGAAGTCTGCAAAGTTGTTTAATACAGAGACATTTTACAATGAAATCCAGATGAAAGGCTTCACCTTTGGCATTCAGCACACAGGAGACTTAGAACAGCTCAGAGTGACACACCATGAAGCTCAGATGAAAACATGCAGAATTAGACTTGAATAATTTAAATACATTTTTTGTTGACAAGCCAGTTATTTATTTGGAACATGATTTATATACAATAATTTATATAAAATGTATAATAACAAGAAGAAGAAGAGAAAGAAAAAGAACAACAGCAATGATAGGCAAGTTATATGTTTTAATAACCTAATTAATATAGAGCTGTTAGTTTATATTTCTTTATCATTATGCAAACAAAAGTAACATGATGTATGCCTTGCACACATACATATCATATTTAAAATGAGCAGATGTTTAATTACACCTCTTGTTATGGAAATATTTCTTTAAAGATTAAAGTTAAAAAGGTTTTGACACCAGAAATTTATCATGATCTGTTACACAAAAATGAAACACCAAGGATGAAACAGAGTAATGACAAGAAACTGCTGCAGGTATAGGGAGTGGTTCTCTTTTTAGGTATGTGATGGACGTGCATGTGAAAACTTGTGTGGGGTACTAATTGTCATTATCTAATTACAGCTATTTGTGCCAAGATGATAATATGACCTTGTTGATGAGTTTTAGTTTCGACATGGTACAGTTCAGAGCTCAAAGAGTTCAGAGCTTGGCTGAAATAGAATCCATTCAAAGAAAATATAATGCATATTTCCAAATTCTTACCTTTCAATAGGCAAGTAAAAACATTACTGCATTTCTTCTGTGAATATATATGTCTGTGAATATTTATATATATATATATATATATATATATATATATATATATATATATATATATATATATATATATATATATATATATATATATATATATATATATATGAATATATTCACCATTTACAGTTCAGTTTGACAGAGCAACATCCATAAAATAATCATCCATCATTTTTTGTTGTTTTTGAGAATCAGGGTGGAGGATGTATGAGAAATCATTCTAACCCCCCTTGAACACAGACAAACATTCCATCCAAAATCAGATCTTTGCAAAACTTTGAACTCACACACAAAGATCTTACATAAACAATACTGCACTGCACCAAAGCAACTTCTCCACAGGCAAAGCAATATAGAAATCATGAGGGATTCCCAAAGAAAAACATTTTGTGTTGATATTTCAAGCAATTATACTAAGCCCAAGAAAAGCAACAGGAAAAATTAACTATGCAATAAAAGTAGCTGGGAGGGATAGTTGGGATAGAGGTGGGAGCGGAGCAGGTGGGATTTTCAGAATGACATTGAATTGAATTCCCAAAAGGTGAAATAATGGCCTTAGATGACTGAAAAGGAAATTACTTAATGGCTGTAAAGAAGCAGAGAGTAATGGCAATATTGCTAGATAAAACTCATAATATAGATGTTAACTACTGAGGTCTGACCTCTTGTAGCTCTCCACTGAACAACAGCAGAAGTTAGTTATTATTCTTCAGGGACGTACACTTAACACTTTTAATGTTGTGCAGATGTTACAAATATTACTGTTGACATTACTGTTACAAATATTTAATAAACCATAATGAGTGGTGCTGATGTAGACTGAACAAAATATACAGCACAAAACTTGTAGGCATGATTTCTGTCATTAATAAACTCTCAGCAGATTTGTGTAGTAATTATAAAGACTGAATTAGTGCAAGGTTTTTTTTTTAACAAAACAATAATAATTAAAAAGTAATATAATTCAATTTCATTTCAGATTAACTTCGAAAATAAACCAAAAGCTAAATAGTTTCAATGGAAAAATTTAGAATGAGTTAGGTTATTGTTTACTGAGGCACAAGTTTGAAAACACATGATACTCGTTTTGGTATATTATATCTCTGAACATTTAGTAAAGTAATAGGGCACAGAGGTAAACAATTAAAGCCCATAAAGCCCTTGCCGGAGACAAATTCACTAGGCCCTTTTAATAAGTAAGCCTCCTGTCATTTTCTGTCATTTCGAGTTAAAGAGCAGCACACTGTTTACAGTATTCTGCTTTGTAATAAATCAGAAGACCACTTCCTTCAGGGAAGTAAACACTTCAATATGTGCACTGGGTTTTAAAGAACATTCACAAGTGCTCTCATTAGAGGTGGATACATGGGCCGAGCCATTAGACTGGTACACCACCTTCTCGAGAGCAAACTGAGGCTCACTGAAAGCTCAGGCTATTTAACACTGACAGGAGGAAAATCTGCTTTTCAACGTTTTATTAAATTAGCTTCATTTAGAAAATTGTTCGGTCATGAAAGTTCGCCTGTTTTTAACCCAAGTTTCGTTTTTGTGCGCAATTTCAATTCTGGGACACCGTCGGCTTCCATCATAATTTAAAGACATAAGCCACTATTTTTACGCAAAATATTTAAATTCAGATTTTCTTTGAATCTTCTGTGTTTGATTTATTGATATTAATCAAATGTTGACATTCATCTGATCTGACTTTTTAATGTTTGACTCTTTTTTTTGTTTGTTTGTTTGTTTGTTTGTACAAATTATTTTCTATGATAAATATTGCTTGTTAATTGCACCCTAATTATCAAATACTTTTTCGCTGCACCGACAATCCGAAACCATGCTATTTAAATATATATTAAATACGTATATTAGCTATAAAATATTTATGCACAGCCATTTTAAATACTATATCTCATACAAATTATTTCCAAGCAGCACAAGTAGCAATCAATGGAATTAAATGCATTGTTAAATATTTAACTTTCTCTTTGAGTAGATTATTTGTAGCTGTCTAGTGGAATCAAAAATAAAAAGCGGCCATATAAATTTTTTTTTTTTTTTTTTTATCATTCAAAATAATAAATAAATATTATATATATATATATATATATATATATATATATATATATATATATATATATATATATATATATATATATATATATATATATATGCATACAGTTTTGTATCTGTTCTTTGTAGAAAATAAAATTACTAGGAATATTAAAAATACAATTTGTTTTTTTGTTTTTGTTATTTTGTTTTGTTTTTTACAGCAGTCGTCAATTTGGAGTTTGGGGCATGTAGCAGTAATTCGGCAGTGTGTGGGAACCGCTCGCTCTGCACTTATTTTCCTGCCATTAAAGTGCTGCAGGAGAGAATTGGTTAAGTGGAGCTACCCGCTGCCTTACTCTCCCCGAGGTAGCTTCCTTTTTGATCTCGCCGAGACTGGCGCCTTCCAAAGCACGACTTGTCTGCCTTATGAAATGCTTTGACTTACGGTGAAGGCTTGCCAGTTGCGTTTCAATAGAGGCTTTTTTTTGCAACCTTAAAGGGCCAAGACAAGCTTTAAACTGCTGTAATGTGGCGTGACACAATCGTCATTCATTCATTCCCATCGTTTATCAATTGTCCTCGAAGATCAAGCTAAGCATGATCTAATTGGTGCACTTTATCTGGTCTTTATTACTTAAATTGCAATTCCTCGATAGAAATATATATTTTCTCCTAAAACATTCTGCCGAATAAAAATGTTTACAAATAAGCCTATTTATACATAATTTTTAATGTTGTCTACAGCTGAAGTGGCAAAAAAACAAAAAACAAATAAAAAAATGTGTTAATGTTGTTTTAATAGATTCAGATTGATTTCTCACAACAACAAAAAAAGAAATCGAGAAAGAAAAACCAAAGGAAGTGTCTAGTTGTCTTGCTGCATGGTTTCAATAAGGGTTAAGCTAATGAGGCTCAGTCTCTCTCTCTCTCTCTCTCTCTCTCTCTCTCTCTCTCTCTCTCTCTCTCTCTCTCTCTCTCTCCCCCCTCCCTCTCTTTCTCTCTAGTTAATTGCAACAAAGGTTCTCAAATAGCTCAAACACCGGAGCCCTGGAGCCACCAATAAACCACCGCGGCAAGACCAGTATGATTGACCACGTACATTTCTTTCAAACTCACTTTGACGTCCGTCCCTAAGAAACTTTGCTGTCCAATCAAAACGCAGACACTGGAAGTCATGTGGGCAAAAGCAGAGCGCAGATTGGATGGCGGCAAAGAAAAAAGCGCACTTTTGGGAGTTTTATAGCTGGGAGAGCTTTGGGCTATACAAGAGAGAAGGGAGCGTCGCAGAAACACAGCGGATGACAGAAAGAAAAACAAGCGGGACGAGTTAAACTGAGAGGGCCTGGTATTTGGAAATTGTATGGCCCCTTTACCCTGCACCATGAGCTCTGTTCAAGTACCACTTTCCCAAGAAGGTGAAACTCAGAAGCGCACAAACACGGACGCAGAAGAGGCTGAGAGCACCGAGAGAGCCGCGGCCAAAGGATGTAAAAACAAGCCGTTCAGCCTTCCGTTTAGCGTGGAGTCTCTAATATCGGACAGGGTTAGCTCCAGGACTTCATATTCCACATCTGACTCGGGGCTTATATCCCCCTCTGAGGAACGCTCACAACTTTCACCAATGGCTTTATACACGGACAGGAAATTGCCCCTGGAGAGCGTCTCAAACTTAGCTGTGGGGAAGAGAGGAGAGTCGGAGGAGAGGAATGAGAAGGGACAGGGCGGATGGTTTCAGACCCCTTCATACGCGTCTCCACCAAGTAAGTGACAATTCAGTAGAGTTCAAATCAAGTCTCACTGTTCGGTTATGTTCTTCATACGCACATGCCATGTTTCTTTATCATGCATGAGACTTATACTGAGGATTTCGAATGAAATCAAAACATTAACCGAAGTTGTATGCGGTCAATAATGGGCCTAAATAAGTCGCATCATTTTATATAAAAAGTTATATTTTTTTAATAGTATCACTGCTTGGTTGTGTATCATTCTTTATTTGTCTCGTTCTATTAATCATTCTCACGTTGTGTGTGTTTTTTTTTAACAGGACACGCGAGTCCGTCTCCGTGCGCACTCCGCAAACACAAGAACAACAGAAAACCCAGAACCCCGTTCACCACCTCGCAGCTGCTGGCTTTAGAGAGGAAGTTCCGCCAGAAGCAGTACCTCTCAATCGCAGAACGAGCGGAGTTTTCCAATTCGCTCAATCTAACAGAGACGCAGGTGAAGATCTGGTTCCAGAACAGGAGAGCGAAAGCAAAGAGACTCCAAGAAGCAGAGTTGGAGAAACTCAAACTCGCGTCAAAGCCTCTGTTACCGGCGTTCGCCTTTCCCTTCCCGCTGGGAGCGCACGTGGGCTCTCCGGGGCTGTACGCCGCCTCGAGCTCGTTCCCGCGACCTTCACTGCCCGTTCCTGGACTTTTCGGAGGACCTGTCACCTATGGGATGTATTATCTGTCTTAAATGTTGTTACGTATATTTAACTTCAAGACTGCTGTTTTTTTTTTTTTCGCCAGTCATTAACGGACAAGTAAAATGTCCATCTTTCTTTATAAAGTGAACATTTTTTGGCGTGAGCCTAAACACACTTAATCACACTGAGATCGTAAAATAATAAATATAAAAGAATATATAGGTTGAAAGCTTTCCGTGGTGCCCTTAAAATAAACAACCTGTGGCTTATAAGCCATACTATTTTAGCCCTAAACCGATATGCCTTAAAATCAGCAACAAACTAGCTCATCTGTATTAAAACTATAGTCATATTTGGAGCAATCGGTGTTTTAATGAAATCAACATTTCATTTTAAAACACTATATAACCTCTTTGCCAGATGTTGTCATGAAGGAATCATCCGTGCCAGACTATTTGAATACACTCCGAGTACCACTTGAAATTATTTTCATACAAATTTAAATTGTATTAATATTATATTCGGAAGAAAAAATTGCAAAGGTATTTTTTTTTACCATTTATTCGTGTACTGGGTCTGGAGTGTGTTTTAGTAGCTGCGTTCCACATTTGCTTTTCTCAGAGCCGATGGTTTAATAGTGAAGGCTATAACTTTTATAACATGGGTTTACATTCACCCACTTACATTGTTTTCTGTTTTCGTTAAGCCACAATGCCCTTGTGATACATGTACTATGCTATAGTTTGATAGATTGTAAAATTAACCTCTAGACCCTTTTTTTTTATATCTGTAAATAAGCGTATATATTAGCATACGGATATTTTCCAACTACATTTGAAATTACAAATAGGAATTGATATTTATATACTGTGTTTACATTTATTTCCTGTAAATTATTGTAAATATTTGTACATAAAAATAGAAAAAAAAATAATCTTTTGTATTAAAAAATACATTTTGAACAAGATGAGTGCCTTTTACTAGCGATGTAAATGTAGACCCGACCTGCAGGATTTTATTATTATAATAAAATCGGAAATACTGCTCGCTATTATTCATATATTTACATTTTCGAAAAGCGTTTTATTGTTTACAGCAAACTTTAGCGCAGTGCATAATAAAGCTCCAGGCAGTCTGTTAAAAATATAGTGACATACGGGAAAACGTTTCAACATTATTTTGCTCATAGGCGACTAAGATTTTGGGTTTCTAAGAAAAAAAAAAAAATACTTGAAATTAAAAGGGAGACTAGTCATTTGTATTGTGTGATCAGAATTAGCTTTCAGTTTTGTTATGCATTATCGTTAATCCGAATTAACTGAACCATTATCAAAATATAAAATAATTCGTTCTCTTTAAAATGTCTTCATTTGGGTTTGTTTGTAAAATAAAAAGTCAATGGCAACACCAGTGCCTATTCAAACCTCTCAATTTGCGCGATAACAAGAGCAAGTGGAACAATTGAAAAGACAATGCTAACTAAAGTTTGCCAATATACATTCCCCTGTTTTTAAAGCATTACATGACTTGCATCAATTAAACCAAAGAATAATGCATTAAAAATAATAAATTACATGCTGCCAGAAAGGATTGGGATTTGTAGCTATTTTTATTGTAAAAAAAAAAATAGTACTCTGATATTCTGGATGCACAAAAAAGTAAGGTCATATAAAAGATATAAATTATTTAACAGATGCAAGCTTTTCTTTACTTCTTTTTCCTTCCACCTCTAAAGCCCCGGACTGAGCCTTGGCCAAAGCAGATAGTTGGTGGAACCCTGGAAAAAAATATATATATATTTTAATAACATGACCCAGTCACATATTTAATGCTGTTTAAACACATACTTTATAAATATTTACTTATATGAATAATGTGGCTTCAGTCGCTCAGGAAGAACAGGCACAGGACTCTCAGACTCTTGGGTCTCCATCAACTCACAATTTTCCAATTCTCCATGTTGACTTACTACATTACCAGGGCCTGCTGGACACATTTCCTTTCGCTGAGGAATCTTTTCCTTTTTTGATCCTCTAAAAATGAATAAAAACTTATTTTTTAAGCAAAAATGAGCACTACACTAATAACACAATTCCAGCCGTTGTATAGCAAATTCGAAGTTTCAGTGGTCGCACCTTTTGATTTTCTTTGGTTTGTCAAACCTGAAGTCTGCTGGATAGCTGTGAGTTGTGATCAGGTGCTCTTTTCTTTCTTTACTGGTTTGGAATTTTAGTCCACATCCCTCAACCAAACACTGATACTGAAAAGCCATATTACATTGGACATCTTAACAACAGTCAAGTTGTTTCCAGTTGTGTAGTAGGAGTAGAGTGTTTCCATTTTGCATATAGTCATGCTATTTTAAGTCTTTAACAATTAGGATAAAATACAAAGCAAGAACACAGTTAATATTTTCCTAAACAAAGCATGCAGACAAAAGACAATGTGGTAAACAAAGACTGAATGATTTTTCCACTCTTCAAAATGACACTTCACTGACTACAGCCAATGGCGGCATAAACTACACACACTAGATCATAAATTTTGCACATTTTTCTGATAGTAACCCTACAGTGAAATATTGGGTTTTGGCATTTATTGTGTGTGTGTGTGTGTGTGTGTGTGTGTGTGTGTGTGTGTGTGTATGTATGTATGTATATATATATATATATATATATATATATATATATATATATATATATATATATATATATATATATATGATTTTTTAAAAGGCAGCTATTTTTTTTTTGTGTCCAATTAGGAAAAACTTCCAGGTTTACTTTTAAATAAGCTATAGAAAGTAAAAGATTCACTGCCGCATTTGGAGTGTCTTCTTATAGCATATCTGATTTCTACAAAATGAATCTGTTCGAAGACTCGATCTCTTTTTGAAATTGTATAACACGTTCTTCCTGTATTATGCGTTTTCTCGATGTGGGAAATCTTAAGATCCAGCTCTGCCGCAAATGCCAAAAGCAGAACTAATTTTCACTTTAATTTCTATGCTGAATGTCTTCTAACAGAATGGCTATAGGAAGACAAGTAATGTTAATTTAAGACTAATTAAATTTTTATTAGCGGGGTTTAAGGTGCGCTGTATGAATCACCCAACCATGTTTCCAGGGCTGCTTAAATCATTCAAGTGTTTGTAAAGTGCTGTATTAATTCATTAATTTAATACTGGGAATTTGGCTGTGCAGGCATAAAATATAATAAAGCTGTCAAAAAAATTATACCTTTAAATGTAACTAATGTTTATACTTCGTAATCATCATGAATATTTATGGTCTAGACATTACCAAACACTCTCTCTCTGCCATGACCTGAAAAAGAGAGTCATGCCACTCTAATATGTGTATATCCAGAAGACGATTGGACGGAAAGGAGCGCTTGCAGCTGGAGCACACATGACGATGAAGTGAATTGTAGTGGTGTTCGTAGGTCTCCAGAGTGTCAAACAGCTGCTTACAGCCAGCAACGTGACACTGGAATTCTGAAATGCTAAAAAAAAAAGTTAGAGACATAACAAGACAAGTTAATAAAAGTTAAAATCTATCTCAAGCATATCAAATATGCAAAATATTTTTATCTTCCATTTTAAAGCTTTACAGTGATCATAAAATGTGACAACACAGTACTAATATCAAGAGATATATTACTGATATATATCACTGATATAGTACAAAAATTTTTTTTTACATTAATTATTACCTGCCTCAATTATGCATTGGTGGTGTACCAACAGACATTTTACCCATTATTCAATTATTTATTCTTATATAAATAATTTATATTTATTTTAAATTTATTATCTATTTTTATTCTTTTTGATCAGTTTTTGTTTTCACTAATGGTCCCCATTAAAAAGTAACATTTGGTAAACTTTAATTAAAAAGTATTTGTTCCATCTGGTAGATTACCTTGGTTCCACAATTAGCCACACACAAAAAATAAAGTATACAAAAAATATTATAAATTGCAATCATGCAATTAGCTCTGAATAATAAATGTATGTCTCTGTAAGAAAAAAACTGCATAATTCCTTTTTACAGAAAGACAGTAAAACTGATCAGAAACATACTGTCAAGTTCACTCAAATACATGTGAGAAGGTCACAGTGCTCTTTTGTATGTCTGATAATTCTCTAATCTAACAACACTTACTTTAATGCTGGCGGTCCTTCTGTGTGAGGGGTCACGAGATCCTGCAAGTACAAGTGTCTGTGCACATCGCCATCCTGTTGGGGAGAGGGATCGGCTTAGAGAAGAACTGCTAAGTGCAAAAAAATTTGCAACCCAGGATTTAGCAAAACCTTTGAATGTAGAAAAAATACATTTTCATCTATGATAATATGTACATTAATTGCAGGCTACTTATTTTCGTTCATATCGTGGTTTTATTAGTCAGTTTCCAGAGCTACTATGGCACAGTGGTATATGCACTGTTATCCCCAATCAGTGTAACATACCCTGGCACTGACTAAACCCCACTAATAGAGATGTTACTCAGGTTAGATACTTGGGGCAGATTTAAATAGTGATTACAGCCTCAACATTCCCCCTACCAACAGGATTGTCAGAACTATAACTGATGAAGTGTAATGAAAAGTCAACATCCTGTGAAATGAATAATTAATCAAATTTGACAGTAACACAGTTGTTGCAGCACCACACATCACACTTACTCCATTAAAGCCTTTACAGGCAGGAAGAGGTGGGCTGCACTAGATGAACCCTGTGCTCTGAACCACACGAAGGCTTCGATTCCCAAATGTCTGCAGGGTTCCTGGCCTTGAAACCCTGCCAGAGCTTACTTCAGGCTTAAGTGTTACATTTTCCAGACTGTTAGCATTTTTTTTTTTTTTTTTTAGACTCAAGTTCAGTGGCTTATTAAAAAGAAAGCATTAACTCAAACCTATTGTCTTGTGAATGTTTGTACTTTTACGAAGCAATTAAAATATTAATGTGTTCATTATAATATATAAAATTATATATATAAGAAATTATATATACTATATTATATAAAAAAAATGGCTAAATATTCATTAAATTCTCAGTACCATGTTTCTGCTTTTATGCAGCCCAGTAAGTTTAAATTATATTTGTTGTAAATGTGCATGTTTTGCGAGGTCTGGAAACGATTGCTTGTAAATTCCAGTCTTTTGCATCCTTTTCCAGATCTACCAATTGCTGTCACCTTTAACCTGCACTCAGTCACTCACAGTGAAGATCAGAGAGAAAAAACATACCGCAAAAAACTCATCATCTTTGTCGAGACGGAATCGCTGCGGTGTGAATGTAAACGGTGAGCTGGTTTTCTCCGGTCCATCGCTTCTCCTGAATAACTGCTGAGAAAATAATTCACCAGAGTTTTCGACCAGTGGTACAGAATGAATATCGATTTTCGGTGCATCACATGCAACCAAAAGTTGAATCAAATGACTAGAGTGCAACATAGCGCACGTGCGTCCTGCTTCTGCCTGTCAACACACGGACTTCCTTAAACGTCATAAAAACGTCAAGGAGGCCGGCGTCTCACAGGTCCTAAACACCAACTCAGCTTTAAAAAAAATATGTATACCTTCAAACTTCAACCACAAGAGGGCAGCAAATCCCACATGCTAAGGCTGTAAAGGCACCAAGAACATAACTGTGATAGAAAAAGAGGGCAATGTATTATGTATTACAACTGCAAACTCCTTAAAAAAAATGTAATCCAAATCTGGGTCTGCATTTTAAAATAACAGTAATAATAACACTTTTGAGCCTGGAGAGGTGGAGGTACGTGCTGGAGAGAAGGGGAATTGAAGTCAGAGGGAGGGCAGTGGAGTGGTGCGGTTGCAGGGAGAAGAGGTGGAGAAGGTGGAGGAGTTCAGGTACCTGGGGTCAACAGTGCAAAGTAATGGAGAGTGTGTTAGAGAAGTGAAGAAAAGAGTGCAGGCAGTGTGGAGTGGGTGGAGAAGAGTGATAGCAGGAGTGATTTGTGATAGAAGAGTATCACAAATCAGGGTTTAGAGACAGTGGCATTGAATAAAAGACAGGAGGTGGAGCTGGAGGTAGCAGAGCTGAAGATGTTAAGGTTTTTGTTGGGAGTGACGAGGATGGACAGGATTAGAAATTAGTTTATTAGAGGGACAGCGCATGTAGGAAGACAAGGTGAGGGAGGTGTGATTGAGATGGTTTGGACATGTGCAGAGGAGGGTATATCTGTAGGAGAATGCTGAGGATGGAGCCGCCAGGAAGGAGGAAAAGAGGAAGACCAAAATGGAAGTGTATGGATGTGGTGAAGGAAGACATGCAGGTAGTTGGGTTAAAAGAGGCAGATGTAGAGGACAGGGGGGTATGGAGACAGATGATCCGCTGTGGCGACCCCTAATGGAAGAAGCTGAAAGAAGAATATTCGCATATTCGTGATCTGAAAGAAGTAATAATAACAGTTTTAAAACAAATATATTGTTATAATAATAATAATAATAATAATAATAATAATAATAATTATTATTATTATTATTATTATTATTATTATTATTATTATTATTATTATTATTAATCTAAAAAACACAAAAAGATATTAAACTTATTTTATATTCAGGTGTTCCCACTGTTCAATAAATCACGATTTAGTTGAATAAGACGTTTTATTTTAAAACTACATGAATCAAAAAAACAGCAGTCTTTATAAAAATGTGGAGTACAAACAGATTAACAAACATTAGATGAAAGTATTGCTGTAGATTCAATTATTTTCCACAAATAGGTTGTTTATGATCTCTGTATCAGTTGCAATACAAGCGTACAAACACATTTCTGCCTCACTTCTGCTACCTTTCACTGCTCCTAACAGGCTGAAGCACTTCTAAGATTTTTGCTGTCTTCAGATTTCTCTCTCCGAGTGCTAATAACCTCTACTCTTCAGGGAAGGCTTTCCACTTGGAGCATGGCTGTTATACAGGAGCAGGTATAGAATAGTTTGTTCATTTATACAAGCACACTGATTTCATGGGAGGAGCCTGGAGCACACTTATTATTTTATCCTTAAGGTGTTCAATGGTTCAAACTCAACTGAACTTCTTCCACTCCAACCTGGGCATAGCATGTCTGCAGAGACCACGCTTTGTGCACATTTGCATTCTCAGACAAGTTTGGGCCACTTAGTTTCAGAAAACTGTATTGCTACAGCACACAAATGCAGCATATTGAACTGCGGTGCGACAAATCAACATTATGTACATTATGGTTTTTATGAGACAGTACAAAGGCTGGTATGGGTTCAGGATTTCATCAATCAGAGAGAAGTCACAACTCATTCCCCCTGTTTATTTAGTTGATCTTGGCATGTAGTACTACCATGTGTGGCTTTTGCTTGGTTAGAATGAAGAATTGCCCCATACTGACCCTTTTTGGAAAAGATTGGCAACCTGGTAGGTAGGTAGGTAGGTAGGTAGGTAGGTAGGTAGGTAGGTAGGTAGGTAGGTAGGTAGGTAGGTAGGTAGGTAGCTAGGTAGGTAGCTAGGTAGGTAGGTAGGTAGCTAGGTAGGTAGCTAGGTAGGTAGGTAGGTAGGTAGGTATTCATTCCAAAGGTACATTTTAATGTTACACCAGCCAGTTCACATATATGCAACAAGCTGTCGAAAAATATCGAGGGTAGTCCAAATTAAAAGATAATAGAGGTTATAAATCTAGGTTATTTTTACATCAGTGCAGTCAGGTGGAAATCTAAGAAATGCACATTAAGGTGCATAAATCAGGTAAAAACGTTGCATAACAATAATGTGCTGTTTCTATGTACTGTACATGATGATTGCATAATGTACATACAGGTGGAAACTGAAGTAACTGTAAGTAATATTTATTGTTACTTTATTGTAGTTTCCATTTAAAGAAATGGATAACTAAAGTCCTGTAGATGGCGTGTGTTGTTTAAACAGGAAATCCTTATTTTTTTTAGTAAAAGCTGACTCGATGATGAGTGGCTCTTCCCGGATACAGAGGTCACACACTCTCTTCATGTGAATGGTAATTTCTTACCATATTCTTACTCGGAGGCGGAGCGTCGGCCAAACTGGCAAGAAAAGTCCGAGAACTCCGAAGTTTCTTCATCCAACAACCACGAAGCACAGCAGTACAGACAACCATGCGCTGTACTAATTTATTTTTTTTACTTTTCTTATACACTTCAGTTTGGGGTGAGTACAAAGATGACAAGGACTTCTTAATGATTTATATAGAACTGTACAAGGTTTTTGGTAGATGTCCAAAGCTACCTTTATATGATGCGAGTTGGGTGTTCATTGTAGGCGACACATAGTTATGATAGTTATAATAGATGACATGTAATAAATGTAAATTATAATAAGACAAAAAAGTTCCATTTGAACTGCTTCCAGAGATTTGTGGAACTGCGCATGCGCGTCTCCCCCATGTGCGGCACTACGAGGTGGTTCGACTGAAGCCTGGGCGAATAAAGAGGAGCGCCGCTCATCAGGAGGTGCGACGATCTCCGTGTCATAATCATTTATGAGAATTTTGTAAATACAACTTATACATAATAAACAGATGAGTTTGTGTATTCGATTATAAACATGAAACTTAATTTTGTTTTACTAGCATGCAATTAATCATATTGATCAATGTAATATATAATGTATTATTTCTATTTATGTTTCACTTTAATGCATTTTATGCCAACAGAAATATCCCACTGTAGTTGAATATGCCTTGGATATTGATGGCAAAACCTTCAAAATATCGCTGGAAAAGAACAGGTGTGACAAACATTTATGCAATTGTGGAAATAATCAATAAAAATGTGATATATTTAAAAACTACAAATTGTCACATTTTAATAATGTGTTTTCACTGTAGGGAGCTGTTAGGGAAGAATTACTCTCTGACGTATTACACAGAAGATGGGAGGAAAGAGACTACATATCCATCTAATGTGGTAAGACAGTTCAAGCTCTAACAAAACCTTGCCTTTTCTATATACATTTCATTGTACATATGTGATTGATCTCTTCTACTTTCTGTAGGATCACTGCTACTACCAGGGACATATTCGAAATATAAATGACTCCTCCGTCAGTGTTGGCATGTGTTCAGGAATGCGGTAAGGAAAGCTATGTTATAATGGCTTTAAGCTTTTAGTTGATTTTATGTGGTTATTAAACACATACAAAAATGCTGATGTTCTGTAAGTCCTTTATTTTTTAGTTTAGTTCATATAAATTTTTTTAAACAAACCAAAATGCTAATACCATGAGGCCGCAGACAAAATCTGATTCAAAACCAACAAGGCTGACTAATGTCATTTGTTGTATGAGTTATATTACAATTGAAAAAAAATATTTGAAGTTCATAGTTCCTAATGACCAGAAGGTTGTATAGTATTTATTCTTTTGGAGTTAATTGACTCTTACAGTGGTATCTGAATACAAATAGCAAAGTATCATTGCATAACACAAAATATGATGACATATTATTCAGTTTGAAAATTCGAGAAGCAATAACGCTTGCCTACTTCCATGCTCATCTTTTCTTGAACATATCTGGTGTTAATATTTTTTAGAGGGGTTTTGAGAGCAGAACAACAGATTTATCTGATTGAGCCACTGGAGGATTCTCTAAAAGGGGATCATGCAGTTTACAAACAAGAGCACTTGAGGACTAAGAGGGCAACTTATGGATATATCAACGATACTGTCTATGATTACGGAGTTTCACCGAGACTTGCTGGGCTGCATAAAAGCAGAAACATGGTACTGAGAGTTTAATAAATATTTTGTTTAATTTTGCTGCATTTCTAATTATATGTAGAAATGGCACTCATAGAGAAACAAAACTCATAAAAAAAAACATTTTTAAAGTTCTTTCATAATTCTTTGGATAATTAGGGGTTCTTAATTTCTAAAAAAAAAGGTACTAGATAAATCCATTCTGCTGGGCAAAAGCTTACGTGTAGCATTTTAGACATGTCTTACTTACAGTCTAATGGTTCCTCTTTTTTTTCTAATGTGGACCTCTCTAATATAAACCTAAAACAATTTTAATTTCTCTAGAAAATCACAGTGCCCCAAGGAGGACGATATATTGAGATGGTTATAGTGGTTGATCATAAAGAGGTATGTTTATATTTGTATTTTTTTATGTGTAATTATTTTTAAGCCTTGAAATAACCTTTATTTTATAGTATAAAAAAAAAAAATGCAAATTTTATTTATTTTCAGTTCACAAATTATGGAAGCTTGAGGAAAATAGAGACAAGAATGCTGGAAGTTGCTAATCATGTGAACAAGGTACTTCATCCTCTTAAATTGCTTGTGCTTTATGTAATATATATATTTTTTTATAAATATAAATACGTTTCTGAATACATTGTGTAACACTTTGTTTGCAGCTCTATCGTCCTCTAAACATCCATGTAATGTTGGTGGGATTAGAGGTCTGGAATAATCGAGACCAGTTTGACGTTAGCAGAGTGTCTGATCAAACTCTGGACCGTTTTTTAAATTGGCGTCAGAGAGAGCTCCTACCAAGGAAGAAGCATGACAATGCACAGTTTGTTACGTGAGTAATTTTAATTTAAAAAAATGGTGAAGAACACAATGCAGTAAGAGGTATTTGGAGCGTCAACACATTTTATTTAAAAAAAATTTAGTTGCAGTTCCTTAAAAAACATATTTAGCATAAAACTAGTTTAAAATTATTGCTATTGCAAACCTTTGGCCATATAATGTATTTTAAGTGTTTATTTCTGATATATGTTTGGGGTAAACATTAAAAGTTCATCTATGGTCCATCTACAATTTGTAAATCTATTTTGCCAAAGACTTTTTATAAGAGCCCTGATCCACAAGCTATTAAACAGTCAAAATGTACCAATAAACCACCACCTGATTACATTGGTTATCCAGTGCCTTACATGCAGTCATTTTTTTCCAACAAACATGTTGCACATGACCAAACGTTTCAATTTAAATCTCAAATGACCACAATACAAACGCTTAATGAGTTTCTGGAATTGATTTTTGTGCTTATTTTATACAAATACAAATGCTTATGCTGTTGACAGGTGTTAAATTGGCCAATTGTGCCACATTTGTAGCCTGGACAGCCTAAACACACTGCATGTATTAATATACATTTTGCAGAATTATAAGTTTTGTCTTGTCTTTCCTTTTTTTGTTCCATTTGAATAAATGCAGTGGGGTGAATTTTGAAGGATCAACTGTTGGCTTGGCTCCTCTGAATTCTATGTGCTTTCCTTTATCTGGTGCTGTGAATGAGGTTTGTTTTTATATAATCAACGTTCAGTGCTAAAGCAAAAATGTATTTGTTCTGAAAGTTTTATTTTATATATTTATTTAGATTACTGTAGAGGCATCAGGAACACAAACTTAAAGCATTGTTCTTTTTTCAGGACCACAGTAACAGTCCTCTTGGGATCGCCTCCACTATTGCACACGAAATGGGCCATAACTTGGGCATGTCACATGATGCGTCACATTGTATCTGCCCAAAAACACAAGCTGGCCAGAACTGTGTCATGGGAGACAGTATTGGGTAAGAATACAATGAATAGTTTTATCACTAATTAAAAATAAAAGATACAGATCACATGCACAGCTATGTTTATTTTTTTCGATCATCTTCCCATAGACACGTGTTTCCCGAACACTTCAGCAGTTGTAGCAAAATGGCTTTGGAGACATTTTTACAGAACTATGATGTTCGCTGCCTACTAAACGCTCCAAATGAGGATGATCTGGTGGGAGGTCCAGTCTGTGGTAATGCCATTGTGGAAAAAGGTGAAGAATGTGACTGTGGAACTTTACAGGTAACTTTTCAAACACATTGTAGCTAAGAAAAAAGTTCAATTAATTAAATAAACAAATTAATTTATTTAATAATTTTAATTAATTGAATTAATTGTTTAAGGAATGTGAGAACCCTTGTTGTAATGCCACTACCTGCCAACGGACAGAAGGCTCTCAGTGTGCACATGGGGAGTGCTGTCACCAGTGCAAGGTAATAACGGCAATTATTTATTTTACTGCAGCCCAAGATTCAGGTGCAGATAGTCTTGAGCTCTTTTATGGCCTCTCATCTCACTTCCACTTATTGCACTAACAAAACACAGTAGAGTGTGTAAATCAGGTCAATTAAACAATAATGCCCTGCACTTTTTGGTCGTTATTGTTTAAACTCTTTCTACTTCTACAGCTAAAGCAAGCAGGAAGTCTGTGTAGACCAGTGGCTCATGACTGTGATCTGGAGGAATATTGCACAGGAAAATTAGCGCAGTGTCCTAAAGATGACTACAAGATGAATGGGTCTCCATGTAACTTCAACCAAGGCTATTGCTATAATGGCCAGTGTCCATCACACCAGGAGCACTGCAAAATTCTGTGGGGACCAGGTACACTTTCTACGCTGTTTTCCTAAATATTTATTTTTGGATATTTTTTAAATATGTAGATAGTTTATTATTGAACTTTACACTAAAACAATTTAAATATACAAAAAGTGGGTAACACCGCACAGCTATGGGGTCTATGGTTTGATCCTGAGCTTGATCCTGAGAATGCCTTTTATTCAATACACACACAGTCATGCACAATACAGTAAAATGATGACTGGTCCATGACAGAAAAACGGAATAAAAAATAAATTGAATTTAAAAAAAAAACATTAGTATGTTAGAATATTAAATACTCCAAAAGGTAAATTTTCTTCCTAAAAACATGCCACTAGTTTCAGAGCATGTGTGCACGAGTGTGCATTACGCCCTGCTATGGACTGTTGTCCCACTTAAGGTGTATCTTTAGTTCATGATGAGCATTCCCAGGATAGTTTCCAGATCTTCCATGACCCTGACCAGGGTAAAGCAGTTTCAGTGAATATGTGGATACGAGTGAATATGTATTCATTTGTTAAATTAATGTCTTTTGAATTTGCAGATGCTGATGTTGCTGATGATGTATGCTTTAATAACAACTGTGCATCTTCCAGATTAAGATGTCAAGATCAGTAAGTTTGATTCTGCTGTCTGCGTGTTGCATTACTTTTATTATAATTCTGTTTACTTTCGAATAACTTTCTTTTTTTTTGCCTAAAGAAACAAGAAATGTAGGAAAATATACTGTTTTGGTGGAAATAATTATCCAATAACCAAAAAAAAAAGTGAAATAAGTATGGGTCAGAGTACGTGCAAAATGGCTGAGGATGACTCTGTCACAGAAGACATAGGAATGGTGCCAACAGGTACCAAATGTGGGACAAACAAGGTCAGTGAAATAATGTCTATTTAGTTTTTTCCCCAGTGTCTTCACGTATTTACATATGTATATGTAATATTTTTTTATTAACAGGTGTGTTTCAAAAGACTTTGCGAGGACATCAGTATCTATGGAACTGCTAACTGCTCTGCAAAATGCAATAGTCACGGAGTATGTATCACATATACAATATTTTTGTAATCTTTTATTTTTTTTAATTGAATAGAAATTAAGAGGAATTGCTGTACACAAAAGGCTAATATATTAGGTTTTTAATAACAGCAAATCATATTTACATTTTTAAAGGTCTTTTAAAAATAAAAGTCAATGTTCTTTTAACTCTGACCTTTATTTTATTGTTTGGAGTATTTATTTGGCATTACCCAGCTGATGTGGAGATTTTCACCCTGTGTGATTGTATTATTTTAATCATAGGTGTGTAATCATGAGAGGCAGTGCCATTGTGATCCAGGCTGGGCCCCACCCTACTGTGACATTAAGCTGTATGAAGTTACACGCTGTATGTCAATTGTTTTTTAATCATACAATTTAACTATTCAAGTTATCAACTTCTTTTTTGAATGCATGTTTGAATTTTATGTAAATCTCTGTGATTTTATTTAACAGGGCAAGATGGGGTCATTGGTGTGGTCATTGTTGTAGGCACCCTGCTGCTAATTATTGTAATAATTGTAGGCTTGGTCTACTATAAAAAACAAAACAAATCCACCAAGAAACGGTTAGAACTATTTATTGTGATTTTGTTCACTCAGCTTTTATTTGTCTTGTGTAAAACACATTTATAACAGTTTTTTCTGTGTGTGCATGTGTGTGTGTGTGTGTGTGTGTGTGTGTGTGTGTGTGTGTGTGTGTGTGTTTGTGGGTTTTTTTTTTAAACCACAAGCTCCTTTAGAGACTTGAACCTCTACCCAGGTCAATGCAACCCAGCATTTCAGTCAGCCAGTGTAAAGAACAGCCCAATATGCGGACCCCCTCGTATCAGCAAGCCCACTTTTCTCGAATCATCTGCATCGCAGGCCCTATTTACTCCTTGCAGAGCTCCACCACAGGTTTGCTTATTTATTATTTTAACATGGGAATACATTATGTAGTGTTTATACAAGAATACTAATGACTTCTTACATTTTACCTGCAGCCTCCAGTGGTAGCAGCAGAAGAATCCAGGATGGGCCAGGTAATTAATCCATTGTAATTATGCAAGAAAGGTTTAGGTAAAACAAGCAAACAGACAAACACAATACTAACTGTACAAATTGTGATCAGTTTTAAAGTGTTCAATGTTTGGTTATTTAGTTCTGCATCAGATCTTATGTAGAAGTATGTGGCTAACGGACACATTGACTATAAATACATCTCACTAAAGTGAGTACACCCCTCACATTTCAGCAACCATTTCAGTATATCTTCTCAAGGGACAATACTATATAAATTAAACATGGATATATTATAGAGTAATCAATGTGTAGCGTGTATAGCAGTATAGATTTATTGTCCTCTGAAAATAACAGCCATTATTGACAACATAACTGCCAACAAAAGTACACCCTAAAAGATATCAGCTGTGTGTCGTTTAACCATGCAAAGCCACATGTCCTATTCATCATGTTCATACCATCATGTCTGCTTGAGAGGAACACACGAATCTGTGTATCTTGCAGTTAAAATTGAGTGCTTTGAGTACAATTTTCTCATACTGACCACTGGGTGTTCAACAAGGAATTTAATGCCTAACGGCAAAGAACTCTCTGAGGATTTAAGAATTAGAATTGTTGCTCTTCACAAAGATGGGCTAGGCTGTAAAAAGTTCGGTAAAACCCTGAAACTGAGTTACAATGCAGTGGCCAGGGTCATACAAGACATTTCCAAGACGGGTTCCACTTGGAACAGGCCTCGCAAGTGTAGATGAAAGAAGTGCTGTGCGTCAGGTGCAGAAGCTGGCTTCAAAAAACAGGCTCATGAGTGCTGGCATCATTGCTTTTAAGGTTGCAGAAGCGGAAGGTCCCCTTGTCAGTCCTCAGACTGTAGTCAATAATGACTTATAATAATTTTTTATTTATAATATTTGAAATTACACTTAAATGACATTAGCCATGGAGATTTTTCTATGTTAGATTTTTTTTTGTTTAAGAAAAACTAACTTTCTATTTTCCTTTGAATGCAGCAAAAGCCTCTGCTTCCCAGGTCTATACCACTAGCTCCATCAAAACCTTTACCTCCACTGATTACCAAGCCTGTAAGTCTTTACATTCTACTGCATGTTGTTAAATACAGTCCTACTGTGGAGTATTTGCTATTTATTTCTCTACCTGCTATTGATTCTGCTTTACACTCTACATTATACTGTTATAAATATATTATAGTATATAAGGTTCTGCTTTCTTCATTTTGTAGGTGAATAAACCAAAACCACCTCCAGTGCCTCCTGTGAAACCATCCGGTACAACCCCCAAATGGAATACCCCTCAGGTGATTTTTTTTCCAACATAAAAGAAATAATCATTGTTCAGTATGGACCATTTAAGGACTGACTGAATCAGAGTATTTTGTTTGTGCACACCAGGCAGCTGCAGTACCAAGGGTTCCTCTCAAACCACCAAAGTTCAGATGATGGGAAGCAGCATGACTTTCTCTGAATCACAGAGAGCTTCAGGAGAAACCTAATGAGCAATCTTAATGCCTCTAGAAGAGACACAGCTGTGAAGATTATTCAGATTTATGTGTGCACAATTGGCAGGGAATGGGAAGGGAAAAAGAATGAGCTTTAAAATGATGGGAAATGATCCCACAAAGCACTGAGACCTTAGGGATGTAATCCTTTTTTCCCTGATGTAGTACTTGATATAGCTGCTTGAAAAATGTTCTGTTATGGTACATTTTAGGTGTGCTTGTTTTCTTTTTCATTGTTTTTAATTATTAGTAGAATATTTCGTTTTGTGCAACTTTCATACTGTAATTTAAAACCATTTGTCATGTTGGTAGCATATGCAATAATAGTTATTTTACAATTAACTTTTACGACTGTCTTATTGTTTACGACTGGCATCATGTTTTTGCTCTTTTATTTGTTTTTATTTGTTTTGGTTTTTAATCCCTAGTTGTACTTGTAATACCCCTATTTTGGCTCATGGTTAAAATTCTCAGCTGGTCTGAGGGCCTGAAGACTTTTAGCTTCTAGAGCTTAAATTTCTGTTAGTATTTAATTAATTAAACATTATTGGTGCTTTTAAATAAATTATGAGTGTTTTCACAATGTTGTCCTTTCACTTCAATTATTTTGGTTTCCCACAATAATTTTTCAGTTTTGTTACAGTGGTGGAAATTACAGCATCCAGTTATTAAAATATATATTTTGTTAAAAAGTATTATATTTATTGTTGTATGTATTGTAAACTATGACCATCGTTTTTCAAAGGGTGTCGTTTACAATACATACAACAATAAATATTAACAATGATGCTTTTTTCTTTTTATTCATATAGCTTTCTGAGGTGGCAGCTCAGGAAGGTCATGGGTTCAAATCCCAGCACCCATGACCTTCCTGAGCTGCCACCTCAGAAAGCTATATGAATAAAAATAAAAAAGCATAATCGTTACAGTTTCTTTAATTTAAAAGAGTCTCTAAATGATGATTGAAGAAACCCTGGTGTACATTTCAACTGGTTGATTCGATTTAGACGTTTAAATCGCTTAATCTTTCTGAGTGTTTTGGCCACTGTCGTGTGCCGTATTTTGGTTGCCTAGAAACCGATGTAACAAAAGACAGGTGCTGAGCTGAAGTGTGCGCATTTGGACGCATGTTTGGTCTATAAAAAAAAATTGTGATGAATAAGGAGCTAGATGAAGATGCACTGCAAGACCTCTACGCTTGGATCGATAAAATAAAACTCTCCAGACCTAAAAGGAACATCTCCCGTGACTTCAGTGATGGAGGTACAACTCAGATAGCTATGCTGCTTGCTAGCACACTCACTCTCATCCAGCTTTCATACAGACTTTTAGTTAAAAAAAAAAAAAAGGGGGATCCATGGAGGTTTAGCGGGATTTAGTAACTATTTCACTCAAAAATTGACATTTTCCCTTGTTACCTAATTAACATTTCTTAATTTGACAAATGCATAGATTCAGTAAGAACTGTCTATTGGCAAATGTAAAATGCTTACACACTTTTATGTGATCTATCCATCACTCTGTAAGAGCACAAGAGCAATAAGATTTTAAACATCTCTAGAAAGCAGACCATGTGGAAGTTGCTAAATGAATATCAGGTATAAAGTGTACAGCAAGTTTTTTTAGGCTACTGGATTTAAGAAACACTGTGATGTCTTTTTTTATCTACTGAGGAAACCATATCACCTGCAAAGGCGTGGTTGTGGGTATGTTTCTTAATATCCACTCCAGTGCCTGAACAAAGAGTTCATGATAGAAATATTCACTCACATAAGACACATAAGACTCAGAAGTGATCTGGGAAATTGGCTGTAGATTAAAAGGGATCCTTTGCTGCAAAACCTTCTGACTTATCTCAAAACCTCTGGTTTTCATGTCTGTAGTTATGGCTGCTGAAGTTGTGAAGCATTTCTACCCGAAGCTGGTGGAGATGCACAACTACACTCCTGCACACTCCACTCAGCAAAAACTGAGTAACTGGAACACGCTAAGCAGGCAAGCAAATTTATTTGTCTTCCAATCAGAAAGTAATAAAAAAAAACATGCATTGCCTATATGACCCTGTCTCTGCCTCACACTCTCCCAAAGGAACAAATGAGACCTCTGTCTCAGCACTAAAAATGGAATGTGAAAGTTAAGGCTGAATGTTTGTTTATGCATTCCCAAAAATAGGCAAGTTTTACTTAGAAAAATAATTCATACAGAAAATTACTAATGTTTGTGTTATTACTATTATTGAGAAACATTTCATGCTTTGATACATGCATAGCTAAAACCTTTTTTATTTTCAGCATTCATGAAATTATTTCTTTTTGCCCCTACTCCCCCAAGATAAAATAACAAAAATAATAAATGTATTAAAATTTACTAGTGTAGACACTGGAGACTTCTTTCCTAAATGTTCAACAAATCAAAGAAAAACAAAAAATAATATAATACCATCTATTGGAGCAGGTACTTATTAAAAAGTGAACCAACATCATCTAACCAATCAGAACCAATAACGGAACAGCTCTGTGGTAAAATAAATTATCCAACAGTTTTGTTCATTAAAGTGCAGTAAAATGTACTGTGTGTTTCCATTTATAATGACAATCATGGGAATTGGGAAATAAGCATCTGAAATGTGATTGCTTTTTCAGGAAGGTCTTCTCCAAACTCAATTTCAATTTACCAGCTGAAACCTTAAAGAAAATTACGCTCAGCACACCGGGCACCATCGAGCCAGTTTTGTGTGCTCTCAGAGAGAGACTAGAGGACAAACAAGTATGGAGAGTTTTAAACGGCACCCAGGTTAGTCACTGCAATTTGATCAGTTTGTGTGTGTTTGTGTTTGTGTGTGTGTGTATGTGTGTGTGTGTTTGTGTGTGTGTGTGTGTGTGTGTGTGTGTGTGTGGGGGGGGGGTTCTTTAAAGTAAATCACTTACTGGCTCTACAAGTAATGAAATGTCCCTGTCTACTTTAGGATTTACAATACTACAGCACTGTAAATGAGAAAGCAAAAGCAGGTAGGTTTATTTGATCTTTCCTAAAGTTTGAAAAGTCATTGTTTCCATTATCACTACTGCTTAGCTGTTTTGTGGTTATACATGTTATTTCCTCCAGTTTCATCCCAATATAAACTTAAAACCTTTATTGCTGCATTTCTTCTGCTGGCTCATAGCATTTGTTGCACTACCCAGCAGCAGTTTTAAACCCTTACTAACATGTTTTTAGGAAAGTATTTTTAGCAAATGCTGATGGCTGTAAAAGAAATTGACCTCATTGTCATGTTGATACATCGATACCCTTTTCCCACTGATGGTATTTTCTTTCTCCTTAGATAGGCTTAAAGTAATGTAGAAGTCATAGCCTAGAGAGGTCTTTACTTTTGTTATGCAAATGTTTCTGTTGTGGTTGTATCACAACATTTCCATTCTGGGGTCATCTGTTTTCCTATTACTTCACTAAATATACATCTGTAGATATATATTAGCACTCACTCCATTATTATTATATTAGTTATTATTATATTATTATTATTATATTAGTATTCATATTTTGTTTAATGTCATTGTGTAAAGAAAAGTTGAAAGAAATGCCTAATCAGACCTTCAACAAGATAAAAGATACATAAACATCTTGTGATCACTTCATGCCAACATGAGTCAAAGTCATTAGATTTAATCATATAATGTGAGAATGATTGTCAGGGAGTGAATTCTCATAGAAAACAAACACAAATAATAATAATAATAATAATAATAATAATAATAATAATAATAATAATAATAATGTTAATGATATAAATATAAATATAATATTTAAAAATATATTTATCCAAAGCTACTTACAAATGACACTGGATACATCTTAGCAGTTGATGGTTATGAGTCTTGCTCAGGGACCCAACAATGGCAGCTTGTTTTATTTTTATTTATTTTTTTTACCACAAGGCCAAAACCTTAAAACCTCTTAACCTCTGACCCTCTAGTTCCCACAATGCTATTCTATACATTTCCATATGGCTAGACTCATCTTAAAAACAAAACAGCTTTTTTCATGCATTTTGTGCATTTGTTGCGGGCGTTTGTACTGTACATCTTAAAGTAATGAGTTACAGAATTGTTTTGATCTTTAAAATTGAATATACAAAATCAGATGCAAACTTTAGCCATTTTTTTTATAACACACTATTTAGCTCTCAGTTTCCCACACCTCATTCTCATTACTGCATCTCTTGAATATGGCCTGAGGTCAGCCCAACTCCCTCTGTTTTTGAAGGAAAAGATTTTCCCTATCAGTTTCTTTCAACAGATGGCCCTTATCACTATCCACTGGCTCTGCAAAGGACTTACTGCTCCTGTTAACACACAGCAGAATACCCCTAGTATATCAGATTAGAGAAAGCTATTCTAATTCTAACACAGGCACAAATACTCAGAGATGGCAAAAGTACGTACATCCTTCACTCAAGTGAAAGTACAGATACTCATGTTTTAAAAGACTTTATTTGAAAAATTTGAAAATTTGAAGACTTTACACTCTTGTAGCAAAGTTAAAGTAAAGACTTTTGGGCAATATACTGACATGTACTTAAGTAAGAAGTAGCCATTACCTGTTTTAGTGTCACGCTAGTAACTGGACCCCACCTAATATTATTAATAAATGAATACAAAAGAATTAAACATTTCAGGAATGTTTTTGTTCTCAGTCATGCTTACATGCTCCTTCTGTCTCGTCTACGTTAGCTATACTTCTTATTGCCCTCTGTCTTGCTCATTGTTAGCTTCGTAAACTAGTGTCTAGTGCACTGTAGTCCTGTAGTCCACTGCCTTTCATTTAAGTGGCTAACCTTGATGTGGGTATGAGGGTTACACAGAGGCTAATTAGATTAGCTTTGCCTGATAAAGAGCTATGTAAACCATTTGGTAAGAAAGAGCCATCTTTCTAGCTAACAAAGGAATTAGGAGGCAGTGACTGATTATAGTTACATTTGAAAGACTGCAGCATAAATATACAAACATATGTGTTTATTATCACTGAATGACTATTTAATAAGTTGAAGATTATTAAAGAGGATAGTTACATGGTACTAACAAAACTATTTTAATCTTGCAGATAATGACCAGAGCACGCTTGAAAACTCTCACAAGACAGCTGTGAAAAAGACAGAGAAATTAAAGTATTACCTGCATTGTCTGTATTAGCAAACAATCATTTTATAGTGTTAAAGAATATGACAGATGAACATTTTTTAATGAACACTATTTTACAGCCCTGCTATAGTATTGGGTGAAAATGTAGATCCAGCCTTCCGCCTTATTTTGGAGGAGAAGGAACAAGCTCTGTTGGCTTTACAGGAGACTGTAGAGGTGAGAGTCTATAAAAGCTTTTTCTGGCACTATATTTTGAAACTTAAGAAAAAGCAAGGTGATCTCCCCAGTTTCCTTCCACCTTTTTCCTACAAAATCTCTTGTGGCATTTCTTTTTTTACTTTTTTATATTATTTGTTGGAATGAAAAACACTTGCTTAGCCCTAAAAGCAAACCATTTTCTTGTCTTATTTCAATTTAATTTCTTTTGGCTGCTCCCATTAGGGGTCACCACAGCAGATCATTCGTCTTCATACTACTCTGTCCTCTACATCTGCCTCTTTTAAACCATTTCAAACTACCTGCATGTTTTCCCTCACCACATCCATAAACCTCCTCTTTGGCCTTCCTCTTTTCCTCCTCCCTGTCAGCTCCATCCTCAGCATTTTTTTACTAAATGCCACTGTCTCTAAACCCTACCACATCGCAGGTCTCACCAAAGTCCTATAAACTTGCCCTTTTACTCTTGCAGATACCCTTCTATCACAAATCACTCCTGCCACTCTTCTCCACCCACTCCACCATGCCTGCATCCTTTACTTCTCTAACACACTCTCCATTACTTTGCACTGTTGACCCCAGGTACTTAAACTCCTCCACCTTCTCCACCTCTTCTCCCTGCAACTGGCCTCCCTCTTATTCACACACAAATGTACTCTGTCTTTCTCCTACTGACTTTCATTCCCCTTCTCTCCAGCATGAACCTTTACCTCTCCAGGCTTCTCAACCTGCTCCCTACTCTCACCACAAATCACAATATCATCCGCAAACATTATAGTCCATGGAGACTCCTGTCTAGCCTTGTTTGTCAACCTGTCCATCACCACTGCAAACAGGAAAGGGCTCAGAGCCGATCCTTGATGCAGTCCTACCTCCACTTGTCTGTTGTTCCTACTGCACACTTCACTGCTTTCACACTGTCCTTATACATGTCCTGCATCACCCTCACATACTTCTCTGCCACACCTCACTTCCTCGTACAATACCAATTTTAATTTCTATTTAATTGTTTGATATAAATAGACTCTAAATTGTAAATTGGTCATTTGACAAAACATTACGATACATAACAAACCCCTTTTTAAGGTACAATTGCTAGAAATAAAAATCAGTTAGAGAAATACTCTTTAAAATTGCATCAGTGTCATCAATTTATGCCATCCTGGAATAAACTAATTCTTGGTAAATAGTCATGTAAAATTTCTGTAATACAAGAACACACTTCCTGTGATTTACGAGAACATAGATAACGTCATGCTTCATTCGAAAAACTTCAAGTTTTGCAATCAGAAATAGAACAGTGTAGCAGCATGGCATTGCTCATTGTGTTTATTTAATGTATGTCACACAGTTATTTTGAAGCACCCAGCTTTAGGCTTTTACAATAGTTTTTTAAGAGTGCATTTTACATACAAAATAAGCAACACTGAAGTTACACTTAGACACAAGCTCTGAGTGATTCAAAAAAGGCCTGTAAACAAGGGGCAGGCACAGACTACACAGACTACAAAGATTTTTGTAAGATTTAGCAAATATAGACAAACAAAATTATATGGTTCAACAGGTTTAAATATATAGAGTGTAAAAAAGGTATATAAATGGTGCTCATTGTTGTATTAATATTGTATTTTTATCATTTCTTGATGCACGTTGAAGCATCACCTTTTATGGTGGCACAATCTTGTTTACTTTTTACTTTAGTTTCCTTTAGAGAACTGAACTCGTCAGAGCTATCAATGCCCGTAAAAATGTTGTTCATACTTTTTTTCCCTTCCCTACTTTTCCTTCCCTACTTACTCCCTTACTGTGTGTGTGAGGTATTTCACAAAATTATTCTATGTAAATCAGCTGCAATGTTTTTTTGTTTAGTTTTAGTTTCTATGAGTCCTTTAGAAAAGTGAACTCATCACAAAAAAGAAAATTTTTGTCTAGTTTTAGTTTCTGAGTTCTTCAGAGAGCTGAACTCATTACAGCTATCAGTTGCACATAAAAATGAAGTTAATACATTGTTTTCTCCTTTAATTTGTGTATGAGGTGGTTCACTAATTGCTTGTTTGTAAATCAGCTGCTACTTTGTTGCATTCACAGTATATCCCTTATTAGTGTGATAAAATTGCATGTTACTTGGGATCAGATCTCTACTGGTAATTGATCCTCTGTAAACAGCATGTATTTACTGCAGATATTGATATACATTTTTTTTATTAAATGTAAAATCTCAAATAACATGAGGAAAAATTATAACATACATTTTATTTAAAGCAAAAATGAAAGGTCTCAGGTCTTATTTCTAAAAAAATAAAAAAAATTAAAAAATTTGTAAAAAAAAAGGCCATATGTTTATGTGAAGAATTTTTTTTTACTTTTATTATTAAAGGTTTTTTTAACATTTTTTTTTTAGCTGTGATATAAATGTAAACACAATAGTAACTTGCACGTTAAAATTTTATATAATTGCCTCCACACTCTTTTATATTCTCTGAACAGCTCTGAACTGTTTTGGATTCTTCCAGGTGTTATATTCGTCAATCTCACCCAAAACAGTTTCCTCAGGCATGTTGTTTTAACTCAGATTCAGCCAGTGATTTTTGTAAATGCGCAAAGCATGTTTTTAGTATGATAAACTTTGACTCAGGCTGACTTTCTGTCTTACTTCCCTGCCTGCAGATTTTACAGATAAAAGTAAATAGGTTGGAGCATCTGGTTCATCTGAAGGACCTGCGCATTGAAGACCTGACTAAGCACTTGGAGAGGTACAAAGCCCGCACCAACATTCCATGAATACCAGTACCATGAACATGGTATCAAAAGGGCTAAAGATGAAAAAAGTACATTTTACTCTTGTCCTTTGTCTTCTTGAAGTCATCATTTATTTTGTCACTGATGGCAAATGTGTGTTCTGTGTACTAAATGTATTAAATGTGCTATAATGAGAGGTATAATGATAATTACACTGTACATATCTCATAGCTGAAATTGAAAATAATGTTTTCTAAAATGTTCTATAATTTCTTGACTATTTCTGTAGCTTTATGTGTTATTTATATCATGATGTTTAGCAATGCATTGTGATGTGGATTGTGATCATTTGTAACATTAATACATGTTGTATTAAAATGTCATTCAGTTGCTCATTGCTTATGTTTATTGCTCAATACAATCTAACTGAATTAATACAATAGACAAAATGATGAAAAAGTTAATTATAGTCATAAATTAATTTTGGTTGCCACAAATTGGTCCTCAAACCCATATATAACCATACATTTGAAATCAACTGCACTAGTAAATTAGTGAAGGCATGTTTTGCTTTCTTGAAGGAGTACAGGCCTACTGCTTTGGATTTATGGCTACAGGGTCTTTAAGGCCAGATCCACTAAAACCACTTTACACTGTTTAAACATTGTGCTATTATGCTTTTGTTAATACAGTATTGCTAAAATGTTAACATATACTCATTTACACATATACATGCATACACAACATTTATTCACATAATTTTGCTACTTAGAAAATTATTTTATGTAATTATGCTTAAGTGGTTGTCTCCAGTCCCTTCCACTTTTGGAACAAAATGCAATGGTTCTAAGCAATATCTCTCCCTCTTATTTTCTTTCTTTCTTTTTCACTCTTGTGATGCAGGCATAGACACTGTAGGAGGTTATAGACACCTCCTGTCTATAACTGCCAATTTTAATTTTCATGCCATTTGCTGTTTTTTTTTTTTACTTTGAGGTGTCCTATGCCTAAACAATACACACTCTAGCTTGTAACATTATTATCAACTTATTAACATTTTTTCCATTGTATCTTTTTTCTTCTAAATATTTAATGTTGGTCAGTGGTGTTGCCAGTGGCTTTTTTCTAAAATCAATTATTTAAACATTGCAGAATACTGGTCCTCCTGTGTTAGAATATATTACTAATAGTCTTTGGGCACAGGAAAATGAGGGATGGTAAAGAAAACCCATCTGTTTGCATATTTTTAGTTATGTATCTGTCTCTATCTGTTCATTTTCTCATTGTTTGGTTTGAGGTTTATGTTTGTGTTAGCATGTTTCCTTTGTGATATAACGTGATGACATTTCCTTTGTGCACTTCAATTGTCACGGTTGTCAATAAAACATAACCATATATGTATCAGGACTGTAGCTAAACTGTTAAGACTACAAACCCACATCCTTTAAAGCTGCAACTTCCCTTGGAAATTACAGCAATGTTTCAAGATGAAGATCTGTTGCAGTAAAATGTGAACTAAGTAGTGTGTTTGCACAATGTCTTATGCATATCTTTCTCCTAAGCCTCAAACATTTGCTAAAGCCTTAGCCTCATGCATCGGATATCTCAGGCTGATTCAGACTAAACGAACAAGCAGCTTGGGAATGTGGGAACAGAGCCTTGGTAGCTCGTGCAGCAGCATAGCTCAGTGACTCACAACCTCAAGCATTAATACAGCTCCTCTGCTGTTCTAAACAATGAGCAGAGCCTGAGATACAGGAGGCAGTGTGAATCTTTTACATCTGTAATATTCAGTGCAGTAAATCAGTTTCATGGATGCATCTGGATGTCAGGAAGTATTAGCATTGCCACTTAAAATTGTTCTTACCTGTTTTGAAAGGTTATCACTGCCAAAAGAGTAGCTGGAGATTTTACAGTGAATTAATAAAAAAACTAAAAGGTCAATGCTTTTATAGTTGTATGGTTCATTACTTCATTTAAGCAGCTTTGTTGTCTTAGCTAAATAATATTTAAACAGGAGTTACAAATCAGTGAACACAACCTGTAACACAAATTGTGAAGTTTGACTGTAAAACAAATGTTCTCATTAAGTCAAGACAGAAAAAGCTACACTGCAAATGAGTCAGAGTGCATAAAGAAGAATCGTATAATTTCCTGATGACTAATTCTGTACTCGGGACCAGCACATAGTTTGGTCAAGTTGAAGCTAAATGTAAAAAACCACAAACCAAAATGGAGAGATCTTAGAGAAGAGCTGTTAGGGAGGGTCATTTAAGCCACTTTCAAATGTGTGTTTTTACATCTGAAAGCAAGAGAACATTATGGCATGCTTAAGAATAAAACAAGCAATAGTTCTAGCCTGAGAGAACTCTTCAAATATGCAAAATATCCACTGATTTATTGAAATATTGTTTGTGGAGTAGAAAATATGTGCGGAAAATGTGTAAAATTAAATGTGATTCCATGAAAAAGAAAGTTCTGTTCAGCGTATTTCAGTCTGTTTCAAGATTCTGTTCTTTACCTAGAACAGAACTAATACAGAAATGGTGAAATGGTGATTGTGTTGAGGGAAACTTTGTTTAATACTTACTGAGTGGCACTCAAGAAATAAATGACTAAAGAGTAATAAAGACAACAGAGCCATATGTTGGCTAAATAAGGCTAAATAAACTCTTACACACAGGGAAAGTATTTGCATGCAGTAAATTCTGTTTGAAGTTTCCACAATGCTGCCACCATACGCCACCGAGGTCCTGAAAAGAAGAAGACAGGGAAGCACAGCACAGCAGGGGGTCAAACAACAGTCTGTGCTTGTGTATTTGATTGTGTATGTGACACGTCAAGCAGTGGGTTATAAATCCTTTCAACAGCAATAAACCAGGCATTGACAAAAAAAATAGTCTAGCCACTGTTCTGCTGTCCTTCACGTCAACAATTTTATCTGAGACGTAGATTTCTAGCTTAATAAATTACAGCATCAAGTATTAAATAAACACATTTGCTGTTTATTAAGTGGTTTTCCCATTTTCACCCTGACCCAAATGAATGAATATTATGTTTTACACTTCTGATGAATATGGAATTGTTTTTTCAGGTGCAAACTGCTGAAAGATCCGGAGCCAAGTCTGTAGCATCATCTCACTGTAATGTAATCTGCAGACAAGCTGTCAGCTGCTGGTATTGACTGCCTAGTCATCTCTTTAAAGACATTCTGTCCACTCCCCAGAGAAAAATGAACAATTAATCAAACACAGGATGTATGAACAACTCCCTCGGGAGAAACACAATTCTATTTAATCTACTACTACTACTACTAGTACTACTAATAAATAAAATAACTTTCTTATTACTGTGTATTATTTAAGTAAGTTAAGTAAAATAAGAACATTTTATAAAAGAATCCTATTTCTTTAAATGTATGCACCAAAAAATGTATTTGAGTTCATCCTCTATGAGAATCTGAATAGTATCATACATAAAGAAGCTATCCGAAGAACTCCTGATGAACCTTTTTTATTTATTTATTTATTTATTTATTTATTTATTTATTTTTTAATGTTGTGCATAATGTATTGCAGTTCCATTTTTCCACTCTGCAATCGTGATTAGCTAATTCGGTTTATTTGGGCAGTCATGAGTAATCACTTTGAGAACACGAAAAACTGAAGAAATCTTGTGGACATTTTACGATTCAAGTAAAAGATTACCTCAGCAGACCCAGGAGGCACACTCAAACTCACAATAGTGTTATCAGACAACAGATTCTTGTGGAAAAGATAAGAGGCAGAAAAACAAACCTTGATAGAATTTTACACACACAAACACAAGTAAAATGTGCTTTAAGGCATGGTGAGGGAAGGAGTGTCACACCAATAAGCTATAAGATAACATCTGTGGTCCTCCTTCCTTTACCTCAGGAACGGACAGACAAAATATTGTTCAGCTGCAGTGTGCAGACAGGATTTCCATAAAGGAGTCTTTGTGGAACTGATGATGATTTGGAGATATATACAACTTATACAAGTCCAAACTAGGCCATTTACTAATTAAACATGTCTTTTTGTGTTCTTACTTGGTGGTCAAGTGGTTAGGATGCTGCGCTCTCAATGCTGTGGCCCAGGTTCAATCCCTGGTCAGGGAACCTACCCCAGCCATTAGGGTTGCACAAGCCTTAGTGCCAGTCCCAAGCCCGGATAAATGGGGAAGATTGCATTAGGAAGGGCATCCAGCGTAAAAACATGTGCCAAATCAAACATGTGGATGGTCCGCTGTGGCGACCCCTAACGGGAGAAGCTGAAAGAAAGTTACTTATACACTACAAATAGAAATTCATGTCAAGGTACAGGTTTCTTTAAACAAGGTTCTAGTATTTACAAAAATATTTTTCTTTGTTATTCCTTTTACTACAGGGACTGTCAAAAGTTTAAAAACAGAGTATTTTATGGTTTTTGAGACACCTGCATGTTCCTTTTCTTTACATGTACCGGGTAAAAGACAAAAACACACAAAAATTTGACAAGCTGGAAGAAAGTTCCAGTTTTTAATTGTTTTGGCTCTAACAGAAGATTTCATGAAAGACAGAGAACCAGAGATGATGCTACCAGACTGCTTTACACCCACAATCAAATATGGAGGTGGAATATTAATGGTTTTGGGGTTGTTTGGGAGCAGGGAAAGTTAGAGACTTATTCCAGGTGAAATAAATTCTGAACAACACGGCTGCCATTTCATAATTCAGTGCCATGCAATTCCATCTGGCTAATTGAAATAAACTTCAACATACAACAAAACAATGACCAGAAGCTCTTAAGAGTTATTCAGAGAGCCAAAAGTGTCTAAAGTTGTTATTCATGCTATGAGAGTATTTTTCACTAAAAAATATTATTTAAAAAAGCACAATTATATATTTGTTTGGTTAAAGTAAATTGTCAAAAGTAACACATCTCTCTGTCAAAAACAATAAAAGAGTGTTATTTCACAATCACTGTAAAAAAAAAAAAAGATAAATAAATGATGTAAGAAAACATCTTTAAATATTGTAATGCAAATTAAATGCATATGTGTTGAAAATGAAAACAGTATTAGGTGTAGTAGGTGTAGGTAGTATTAGTATACAACATTTATGTTATGCTTCTGAGACGTGATGCAGAGTTCCCCTTGGTTTAAACCACTACTCTAGACCAAGAGAGAATAATTTGAACACATTGCATGGTGTCCTTCAAGATAGAGTGTATCGTCCCCATGACTCGCTGCTGAACTCCTAACACGTCTGGGAACACTGCATGCAATTGTTCTTTCCTACTGCAATTGGTAAATTAGATCATGCAATCATGTAGTTTCACAGTGCCAGCACACATCCTGATGTGGCAGTGGGAGAGCAGCTGCAGATGCGAGACCATTTATTGTTTTTATTACACCATTTGCTGAATTATAGAATACGAATATTAATGCTGAAAAATTCTGACTTGTCAGTTTCAGTCTAAATATATATCTGTTTTAAGATTTTTTATCCTTATTTGTAGGTTTTCAGCGTTGGGATAAAAACATTTATTAAAAATGACTAGTCATTAAGGCACATAACTACTACCGCATAATAACTAGAACACCTTTGATAGCACATGATCATGGACTTTTTCTCCAACACAGTAACATCATATTTTAATTATGGATCTACATCTAAGATGTGTTGAGAAATATTACATCCACTTAAAAAAATTCAGAGCTATTATAAGAGCAAGTTGGGCAAATATGAACTCCTAATGAAGTCCAGGACGATTCTTATCCACTGCATTACACAACCGGTAACTGACGTGTTTATGACGTTTATCCTGTTATTAAATAGAGAAGTTAATATCAGAGACATCAGCAGCTGTCCTTGATGTATAGGTTATGCTTTATCTCTCTTTCTTTTTTTTTTGGGTGGAACAACTTCCTGCAGATTTCCGGTGAAAAGGTGAAGGAAGGAAACGTGTCACATTGAGGAAGAAGGTGGTGGAGCAGCCTTGCTGACTCACTGATATCAGCTATATCTCAGCTGCAGCTACATTCACTACAGAGTCATCATTCAAGTAGTAAGCATTTTGGATCTGTGACTCAAACACTGTATAAGTTACCTTTTAACATCTCAGAAAGAGGTTCAAAGATTGAATCTTTAAGAAGAAAACTAATAAATAAATGTATTAGCCAGAAATGAGCAGCTTTGAAAGAAAGGAAATCTGACTATATAAACAAACACGGTAGGCTGAATAAATAAATGCTTCATTTGTTACTAACTAGTTAGCATACGATTAAAAATAAATCAATTTGAGTCAGGTCCAGCCTGTGTTTTATAAAGACCAGTAGGAGTTCTAGCATTTTTTTGTCTGCTGACTGTCATCATTTCCTTCCTTTTTTTTCCTCATCACCTCATGGCCCACTGGTTAAATACAACACAGAAAAGCCGATGCTTCATTTGTAAGACAGGCCTTAAAACCCACTGATATTTCCTGTGTTTAGAGAAATAACTAGCCGAAGGAGTGCATTTCCTAAGAAAACATGGGCATGTGAGCAATAACAAGCAATGTTTCTTTTTTGCTGTTTTCTGAAATATTGCTTATGTTCAGCGGGACTTTTCACACAACAAAGAGAAATGAGCAATGCATTACTTCATGCCACGAACACCACTTCCTGGTTAGTTTTTCTTCGTTGATGTTTCTCAGTAACAGCAACAGTTTAGACAGATATAACAATAATTATTATTTTTTTGTTATTATTAGCTTACTGATTGTTAGAGACAAAGGCTTACAAAAACAGGGAACGAGTTCTATGACATAAGTTTGACACTTTATTTTTTTCATTAAGGAATAAATCTTGATGGGGGCATGCTCACTCTGCTTCAGTAACCCACTCTCGGGTAAGAAGGGAGTCTATCCCAGGAACACCAGCCCATGAGGCAGGAATACACATGGTGTGCACTGTAGTATTAAAAAAAAGAAAAAAAAAGAAGAAAAAATCAACATTTTTCTCCATTCTGATGTTTGCTGTGAACATTACCTGAAACTGTTCACTTGTAGCTGGATAACTGCAGTGTGCTGCTGCCACACAATGGCTGATTGGATGTATAAGTGTACAGCAGTTTAAAATGTCAACAATGAGTGTAAATGATAATGTATTAAAAGTAATGTAACCTTATGAGATTTGTTCTTATAGAAATTTTAGTCAACACCACCTGATCAGTCATGTTTGAGATCTGAATAATATAGTGGTAAAGCTTTTTTTTTTTTTTTTTTTTTTTTTTTTTTAGAGTTTTCCAGTCTTATTCAACCAAACAGGTATTATAGCATTTTTTTAGTTTGGAAAGTGGGAAATGAAAATGGGGAAACAAAAGTTGCTAAACACAAAACAGACCAGTTAACTACATCATTTAACAACTACCTAAACACATAGGTGGTATCAAAATAAGTTTTATTTTAGAGAACTGAACTGTCAAAAGTTACAAATTTTGCATATAAATGTTGGGAAATCAAGAATTCAACTTATGCATACGTATAAAAGTCACATTCACAGAGTAGCGTCATTTCACGTGTTCTAAATTATTAGCACTGAAAATCATATCCACCAGTAGTAATTAGATTTCAAACGTTTTGATTTCCTTATGGTTGTTAAACATTGAATTATATAATCCATGAATCAAATACATTTTCCCTTAAAACTGTTAATAAATGTTACATACTCAATTAACCCTTTCCCAACCTTTAAGAATATGTATTTTTAAAAATCACAAGGGGAAAAAAAGGTTTTCAGCAGAGAAGGAAGCCCACATGCATGGCAAACATTACAGTGGGATTAATGAGAGACTGAATGAATCCTCGACTCTTTGATCTAACCCACATCAACTGAGAGAAAACAAGTTGAATGCAAACAAAGTGATTAACAAAAAGGGCATTACACATCTGAATGTCATTACAGGTCTGATGAATCACCTAAAGAAAGTTTTTGTGCACCCCACCCAAAAGAATAGAGGAGGAAATGTTAAAAGCTAAGCTGAGTAAGACTAATCAACCAGGCAAAAATCCTGTAAGGCAAACAACTGAAAATAGTACAGAAATCTAAAACTTAAGAGGATACTTTTGGTAAACTCATCCTGCGTGTCTCTTTCCTGAGAATTAGCACCTAAACACTTAGCAAGTTATAGCCATAACCACTGTAAGTGCTTACAATGTTTCATTAAATGCACACAAATTACTCACATAGGAAACTAGGACAATCTATACCTAACAAAGCCAAAACGGTGTCTTTTGTACTTGAGGCTCGATTAGTATTCTCCCTCCAGTCTATAACAAAAAAAGAAAAGAGAAAAAAAACTCCCCCTAGTGGTGAAATAAAACATAACAGCAAATGTGAGTTGGTGTTCTATACCTCATTAACAGCTGCAACAAAATGATCAATAAATTGTACAAACAGATTAGTGAAATATTAATTTCATAGCCCTTTGTTAGCTCTGCAGATTCCTCAATTATTTATTTTCCAGATGCATAAGCCCTTATTTAAATTCCCATTGTAGTTTCCTGCTGGACTGGAGGTAATTTTTCTGCACATCAGTCATGCTGTGAAAGCCAAGCAAGACTAAGAGTCATGTTTAAATCATGGCAGCAGATGGCATGTTGGGTTCCTAAGCCCATGCTATGAAAAAAATAATTAAAATTAATGCAAGCTTCAGAACATTTCTCGCACAATATAACACTCATCCATGCTTCAACTTGCACAGGAACAAAGCAAAGCACAATACTACCGTTACAATAATCTGGATTCGAAAGTGACAGAACTTTTGAAGAAGTGAAAAAAAAAATATGCAAAAAAAAAAGTTTCATTCACAGAACCAACTAAATCAAATGCTATCTGTACACATCATGTCAACACAATATCTATTTACTGATGAACACCATTTAACTGTGTTTAATAGGGGCTTTCAATCACAATAAGGGTGTTGTATGACTTTTTAATTTTTTTTATTTATTTTTTTAAAGAGTGGGGGCTTTATGTTAAGACTACAGTGTTATGAAAGAAACTTTTTGGAGGAGAAGAAAAAAAAAAAACAAGTCTTGTTGCTGCATAATCTATTTCCCCCTCGTCTCAATTAGCAAGAAGCCTTAAAATTCCAGTTACGCGAACAAAATTAGTCAAGATGCATTTTTTCACATATCAATCCGAAAATAACACAAAAAAGTTGGAAAACATGTGCTGTATAATCGCATCAGTATCACCGAATGATTAGCTTCCTTTATAGGTCTTAGTCTGTTGTTAAGACATTTGAGCCCTCCCCTAGACCATAAGCCTGTGATAGTAACACTCTTTGTTGAACAGTACCCTCAAGTCAGATGACTAACTGTACAGTGAGTTTCGGGCACACAGCAGAAAAAGTATCTATGCAATCATGCCTCGCAAGCGCTCCCAGCCAAAGAGACACAGACAGACAGTGACAGTAAAGAAGCCCTGGGCGGGTCTCTCATTGGCGTGCAGAGTCTGCTTTTAGCCCAGTTACTTTTCTGGGTTTCTCAGCTTGGGTTAAAGACTGCAGCTGCTCTGATGAGTCAGAACCTTTAGTTGAGGAAGAGGCACTGTTGTCGACGAACATGTTGGGAATGTCCTGACCAAAGTAGATCTTGCTGTTGGTGGCGATGGCCTGATATTTCATGAGCTCCAGGTACTCTGGTGTCAGCTTCACCTACAAGACAAAGAACACAGGAAGCTGTTAAAAGAATTCAACAAAGCCTCTTTCATAGTAT